>NC_084575.2:35195566-35290566 GCF_033978685.3 Nerophis lumbriciformis
GGCAAACAACTGTGTTTACTCTTTTTAAATCAAAATGACAAAAGAAAGTACCCAAATGACCCTGATCAAAAGTTGACATACCCCAGTGACTTTGATCTGATAATATGCACAAAAGTTGACACAAACAGGTTTGAATGGCTAATCAAGGTTCCAATCCTCACCTGTGACATGTTTGTTTGTAATTAATGTGTGTGTATAAAAGGTCAGTGAGTTTCTGGGCTTCTGACAGACCATTGCATCTTTCATCCAGTGCTGCACACATGTTTCTGGATTCTGAGTCATGGGGAAGGCAAAAGAATTGCAGACCTGCCAACTACTCCGGTTTTCCCGTAATTAGTACGGTTTTCATCAACCTATTCCGGGTTACGGTTGCAGTGATAAAAAATACGGTTTTTCATTAATTAAAAAAACATCTTTTTTTTAAGTTTTATTCACGAAATCGCGTAACAACAATGACAATCGACACTGCTTCCCGTAACTTCCTATCGAGCCATTCCGAATGCCATGCGCGAGGCCATTGTTTCCAAACGAGCGAACGATCATGGAATCAGCCGGAGAAAAATCGCATACGAGTCTTAAACCGAAAAGAAAACTGCAGTCATTCCGTGAAGAATATTCAAAAGCCTATCCGGGAATAATTATCCGTTCCAAAAAGGGTGAAAACTACGCGAATTGCACCTTGTGCAGACAAGATTTTTCGATCGGACACGGAGGAATTAGCGATGTAAAAGACCACGTTGGGACAAAAAAACACAAGTCTAATGCCGTTGCTAGCGATACAAGTGGAAAACTTTCAACGTTTTTCGGATTTTAGCCACAAAAAGGTAATGACACCAATGTTATCTATTGGAATTGTTTAGTACTGTTATACTGTTAAAAGTGTTTATACTATTTATGCTTTCAAGTCCAAGTTGAAGAAATCTTGTTAAATGTTGACAGCATAACTACCAAAATACAGAAGTATGTCCTTAATATTTTTGCAGTGCTATTTCTGTTGAAAAGTTCAAATGATTACATTAGAGATGTGATGTGCCACTTTTCAAGTGTCTGATGGCTTAAATTAATTTTCATTAATTTTTCATATTTTGATTTCTTTTGAAAGGCTTACAAAAAAAACTACATTTGAATTGTAATTCCATGCTATTGACAGGACTATTAATTTTAATGAAGTTAGTTTACCATGTTTACAGTATGATAATTGTGATAGAAATGTGAATTTTAGGCACAGAATATTTTATACAATTGAACAAGGCAGTAGATTATACAAGCTTGGACAGAAAGTTAATAATGACACCAATTTTTTTTTTAATGGAATTGTTTAGTACTGTTTTACCATTTGTTTACTGTAAAAAGTGTTTATACTTTCAATTAACAAATTGAAGTCTTGTGAAAGGTTGACAGGATAACTGGCATTAACTGTCAAAATAATTTCAAACTATTGAAGTTAGCTTACAGAATAAACATGTCAATCAACCCATATGATTTTTGCTGTAATATTTTTGTTTTGAAAAGTCACTGTGACTGATAGAAAAGTGATGGTTTTAGCAACATTTTAACCTGTCTGAATGCAATCAATCATTTTGCGTCGGGGGGCGAAGCCTGAACCCCCCACCAGGACTTTGTCCTGGACCTACCGGGACCTGCGGCCGCTGGACCCTGGCTACTAGGTTTTTCTGATTTCAAAAGTTGGCAGGTATGGAATTGTCAAAGGATCTGTGAGAAAAGGTAATTGAACTGCATAAAACAGGAAAGAGGTATAAAAAGATATCCAAGGAATTGAGAATGCCAAACAGCAGTGTTCAAACGCTGATTAAGAAGTGGAAAATGAGGGATTCAGGTAGACCAGCAAAGATTTCAGCCACAACTGCCAGGAAAATTGTTCGAGATGCAAAGAAAAATCCACAAATAACTTCAGCTGAAATACAGGACTATCTGAAAAATTGTGGTTTGGCTGTTTTCAAGATGCACAATAAGGAGGCACTTGAAGAAAAATGGGCTGCATGGTCGAGTCGCCAGAAGAAAGCCATCACTCCAAATTACTTTGTTCCAGAAGTTTTGAGGCTTGTCTCTGTGCTGTTTGGCGTAATGTAAGCGGGATACTTTGTGACATTTGCGCAGAAATGGCTTTCTTCTGGCGACTCGACCATGCAGCCCATTTCTCTTCAAGTGCCTCCTTATTGTGCATCTTGTAACAGCCACACCACAATCTTTCAGAGAGTCCTGTATTTCAGCTGAAGTTATTTGTGGATTTTTCTTTGCATCTCGAACAATTTTCCTGGCAGTTGTGGCGGAAATCTTTGCTGGTCTACCTGAATCCCTCATTTTCCACTTCTTAATCAGCGTTTGAACACTGCTGATTGGCATTTCAATTCCTTGGATATCTTGTTATACCCCTTTCCTGTTTTATGCAGTTCAATGACCTTTTCTCGCAGATCCTTTGACAATTATTTTGCCTTCCCCATGACTCAGAATCCAGAAACATGTGTGCAGCACTGGATGAAAGATGCAATGGTCTGTCAGAAGCCCAGAAACTCACTGACCTTTTATACACACACATTAATTACAAACAAACATGTCACAGGTGAGGATTGGAACCTTGATTAGCCATTCAAACCTGTTTGTGTCAACTTTTGTGCATGTTATCAGATCAAAGTCACTGGGGTATGTCAACTTTTGATCAGGGTCATTTGGGTACTTTCTTTTGTCGTTTTGATTTAAAAAGAGTAAACACAGTTGTTTGCCAATAAATAGCTTCACACGAGCATTAAGCATGAGTGGAAGAAATGTTTTTGTGTTATCATTCATATTCTCTGAAGAATGGCCAAGAAATCATCAATTCTCCCAGGGTATGTCAACTTATGAGCACGACTGTAACTGTTGAATCAGCCTTGAATTTAAATTGTGTCTCCCTTACTTTAACTTCTTAAAAATTAGAAAGAAAGGGGTGAATGTTTTAATTTGATGTCAGAAGTTAATTTCTTCATTTTGTCTTCCTTCCATTCCCAGTCGCGTCGGATTTGACACTGCAAGTCTCTCAGGACTCGGCTTACCTGCAGATGCAGGACAGACTGACCTCCGCATCCAACCTGCTGCCCGTCCTGCTCTTCCCACTCTGCTGCCGCCTGTGCGGCCTCACGCTGGAGGAGGCCGACATGGAGGATGTCAACATGGAGGATGGCGAGGATGGCGAATGGCAGGTGTGTTCAAAAAGGATATACAGGTAAAAGCCAGTAAATTAGAATATTTTGAAAAACTTGATTTATTTCAGTAATTGCATTCAAAAGGTGTAACTTGTACATTATATTTATTCATTGCACACAGACTGATGCATTCAAATGTTTATTTCATTTAATTTTGATGATTTGAAGTGGCAACAAATGAAAATCCAAAATTCCGTGTGTCACAAAATTAGAATATTACTTAAGGCTAATACAAAAAAGGGATTTTTAGAAATGTTGGCCAACTGAAAAGTATGAAAATGAAAAATATGAGCATGTACAATACTCAATACTTGGTTGGAGCTCCTTTTGCCTCAATTACTGCGTTAATGCGGCGTGGCATGGAGTCGATGAGTTTCTGGCACTGCTCAGGTGTTATGAGAGCCCAGGTTGCTCTGATAGTGGCCTTCAACTCTTCTGCGTTTTTGGGTCTGGCATTCTGCATCTTCCTTTTCACAATACCCCACAGATTTTCTATGGGGCTAAGGTCAGGGGAGTTGGCGGGCCAATTTAGAACAGAAATACCATGGTCCGTAAACCAGGCACGGGTAGATTTTGCGCTGTGTGCAGGCGCCAAGTCCTGTTGGAACTTGAAATCTCCATCTCCATAGAGCAGGTCAGCAGCAGGAAGCATGAAGTGCTCTAAAACTTGCTGGTAGACGGCTGCGTTGACCCTGGATCTCAGGAAACAGAGTGGACCGACACCAGCAGATGACATGGCACCCCAAACCATCACCCAACCATGCAAATTTTGCATTTCCTTTGGAAATCGAGGTCCCAGAGTCTGGAGGAAGACAGGAGAGGCACAGGATCCACGTTGCCTGAAGTCTAGTGTAAAGTTTCCACCATCAGTGATGGTTTGGGGTGCCATGTCATCTGCTGGTGTCGGTTTCCTGAGATCCAGGGTCAACGCAGCCGTCTACCAGCAAGTTTTAGAGCACTTCATGCTTCCTGCTGCTGACCTGCTCTATGGAGATGGAGATTTCAAGTTCCAACAGGACTTGGCGCCTGCACACAGCGCAAAATCTACCCGTGCCTGGTTTACAGACCATGGGATTTCTGTTCTAAATTGGTCCGCCAACTCCCCTGACCTTAGCCCCATAGAAAATCTGTGGGGTATTGTGAAAAGGAAGATGCAGAATGCCAGACCCAAAAACGCAGAAGAGTTGAAGGCCACTATCAGAGCAACCTGGGCTCTCATAACACCTGAGCAGTGCCAGAAACTCATCGACTCCATGCCACGCCGCATTAACGCAGTAATTGAGGCAAAAGGAGCTCCAACCAAGTATTGAGTATTGTACATGCTCATATTTTTCATTTTCATACTTTTCAGTTGGCCAACATTTCTAAAAATCCCTTTTTTGTATTAGCCTTAAGTAATATTCTAATTTTGTGACACACGGAATTTTGGATTTTCATTTGTTGCCACTTCAAATCATCAAAATTAAATGAAATAAACATTTGAATGCATCAGTCTGTGTGCAATGAATAAATATAATGTACAAGTTACACCTTTTGAATGCAATTACTGAAATAAATCAAGTTTTTCAAAATATTCTAATTTACTGGCTTTTACCTGTACTTGCAGAAGCAGGCGCTTTCAATTGCAATTGTAATCCTTCTTGATCGTTGTGTTTAGGTATGTCGTCGCTGCTCTTTGGACTCGCTGATCAAAGATGGTATGGCTCGTCCCAATGTCCCACTTGCGCCTCGGGAGCCACGACGGCGTGGCAACAAGCTCTACCGCTGCTCCCTCTGCCCCTTCCTGTCCCGTTACCCCAATCACTTGGTCCGTCATTCGCACACCCACTCTGACGAGAAACCTCACCCCTGTCCACACTGCCCCTACACCTCCTCGCACCTGGACAACCTCAAACGGCACATGCGCGTACACACGGGCGAGAAGCCGTACCAATGTCCGTCTTGCATCTACGCCTGCGGTAACCTTGCCAACCTGCGCCGCCACGAGCGCATCCACTCGGGCGCCAAGCCGTTTCACTGTGACATTTGCAGCTACTCCTGCAACCAGAGCATGAACCTTAAAAGACACATGCTGCGACACAGTGGCGAGAAGCCGTACGCGTGCGGAGAGTGTGACTACACCACGGGACATTTGGACAATTACAAACGCCATCAGAGGAAACATGGACACT
Organism: Nerophis lumbriciformis; assembly: GCF_033978685.3. Classification (NCBI taxonomy): domain Eukaryota; kingdom Metazoa; phylum Chordata; class Actinopteri; order Syngnathiformes; family Syngnathidae; genus Nerophis; species Nerophis lumbriciformis. The sequence continues at coordinate 35,200,938 of NC_084575.2, forward strand.
GGGACCAAAAGGTGGCTGAACACAGCCTTAACTAAGACAAAGAACCTAGGGAAGTGTGTGTGTGTGTGTGTGTGTGTGTGTGTGTGTGTGTGTTGCTCAGGTAGCAGGTAAACTCAGGTGCCTTCCACCAACACACTGTAAAGGTGAGATCAATGGATTGCTTATCAGTGTGGCAAAGATGTTGGCGTATTTTCATGAATTGTTTCTTGTTTGTGTTTTGCAGCATTCACATTAATTTTTTATGTATACCTGTCACGTTCAAACACTGAGGACATCTATTAAACAAGACAAAAGGCAAGGAATCAAACAGAGACAGAATTCAATTTGGACTCAATATTGAGGAGAGACATGGCCACTGCACTCTCTGTACAGTCCTGCACCACGCTCTGACGAAGAAGGTTTTCGTCACCTCCTTTATTCAGATGTTCAATGTTCACGCACCAACACATGTCACAGCAGGAATGGGGAGTATGTAAAACAGTCATTGTTTTCGGTCGCTTTGAAGACCAAGAAGTGGGATTTCTCGGGCTTGGGCTCTTCCTGGATCCAGCTGGGGCAGGTGTTGGAGGACAATGGATAACCCCTCCCGTCTCCTGACCACAGCGACTTCAAGAGGGCAGCGGGTCGTAAATAGCGTTGACCTCGGTTACCAAATAGTTGGAAGAGAGTTTGTGAAATAGTTCAAAGAGAGTTCCTCTGGAAGTTGAGCAGATCCTGCCATCTGCCCGTGTTGAAATCACAGTGGTGTTTCACGAGCCTTCTTCCTCTTGTTAGGCCTCGAAAGACAGCCTTCATCTTCTTATCAGGAACATAATGTGATAACTTACAATTATTCCAACAATACCATTGCAGTCACATTTTTTAAGTTTGCCAGTTTAAGGTGTTTATTTCTTGATCGCGGTTATGTAAAACTGGCTTTAGTGTTCCAGATTACAATTTGTGGCAGGTTTGTGACTTGGTTGTTCCTTAACATCCTAGTATGAATTTCCCTGTAATTCAAATTTGACAGTTTGGGTCTTCCTGAGTATAATTTATTTGCATACAATTGTTTGAACTGAAGATGGTTGCAGTTGCCTAGAATTGGCTACAAAAGACATTCAGCTTCTGTATATCTAAAAATTATTCACTGAGTTCTTTGGACTCTTGACTCTATCAACAAAACTCACAACAATTGGAAATTCAGTAACGCGCTGATAAAATAAGTGCTGTCAAAAAACACAACCAAATGCAGTAAATCATGATCACTAATACAAGCCAAATAATTGAAAATGTATGTTGAATGATCATTTCACCCTGGAAAAAGATTGGTTGAAATCAGTCCTCGAGGGCCATTGATTAATATATTGTCCATACAAATAATGCATACAATGTATGTAAACGTCTGCCCACAACAAACAAGTGTCATTCTCATGGGAGACAGAAGAATACACAAATATAAATAAACCTTCATACCAAACTGGACTTTGTGTCTTGTAAGCTATTTTGCTATAACACTACATTGAGGTAGTATGGGTGTGCATTTATTGGACAGACTTATCCGTTTGCTCTACCTTCATACTTGACTGAAGTCACTTCTTCCTCTTTTAGTCTCTCTGGACAGGAAACAGATGCTTGGCTTGCGGCCTGCAGACAACTCAGCCATAAATGTTCCATACGAAACACCCACATTGCAGCATTAGCACCTGATGAGCGAAGACAACAAAGTGACCGCAAACATGCTGTACCGTGACGAAGGTGAAGTCCCTGATACTGACTTAACTTTACATTACCTCTTCAACCTAGAACAGATCAGACCAGACTGAACGGTGCCACACAAAACCTGAAATCATGGGGCAGGTAAGCATTTTTGCTTTTTTTCAGCTGACAACACACAGTAACCTGTTCACACAGTCTTTGCAGAGACATTCACCTCCCAAGCTATTCCCTGGAGACATTGTGGAGTATCCCCGGAACAAATACTTCTCCCACTTTGCCATCTACTATGGCGAGCTGCATGGCGTTCAGTATGTGGCTCACCTGACATCCCGAGGTTTATTTGTCTGTTTTGTTTTGGACATATTGGTCAAAGATTATACAGTCGTGCTCATAAGTTGACATACCCTGGGAGAATTAATGATTTCTTGGCCATTCTTCAGAGAATATGAATGATAACACAAAAATATTTCTTCCACTCATGCTTAATGGTTGTGTGAAGCTATTTATTGGCAAACAACTGATTTTCAAGGTAAAAAATGATTTTCCGGGTAAAAAAAATTTATTTTCAAGGTAAAAAAATGATTTTCAAGGTAAAAAAAAATGATTTTCAAGGTAAAAAATGATTTTCCGGGTAAAAAAATTATTTAAGGTAAAAAATGATTTTCCGGGTAAAAAAAATTATTTTCAATGTAAAAAATTATTTTCAAGGTAAAAGTTGATTTTCAGGGTAAAAAATTATTTTCAAGGTAAAAAAAATTTTTCAAGGTAAAAAATGATTTTCCGGGTAAAAAAATGATTTTCAAGGTAAAAAATGTTTTTCAAGGGGAAAGTTGATTTTCAAGGTAAAAGTTGATTTTCAGGGTAAAAATGTTTTTTTCAAGGTAAACATTTTTTTTAAGGTAAAAAAAATTTGAGGTAAAAAATGATTTTCAAGGTAAATGATTTTCCGGGTAAAAAAAATGATTTTCAAGGTAAAAAAATTATTTTCAAGGTAAAAAATTATTTAAGGTAAAAAATGATTTTCCGGGTAAAAAAAATGATTTTCAAGGTAAATTATTTTCAAGGTAAAAGTTGATTTTCAGGGTAAAAAATTATTTTCAAGGTAAAACATTTTTTTCAAGGTAAAAAATGATTTTCCGGATAAAAAAATGATTTTTAAGGTAAAAAATGTTTTTCAAGGGGAAAGTTGATTTTCAAGGTAAAAGTTGATTTTCAGGGTAAAAAATGATTTTCAGGGTAAAAATGTTTTTTTCAAGGTAAACATTTTTATTTCAAGGTAAAAAAAAAAGATTTTTAAGGTAAAAAAAAATTTGAGGTAAAAATTGATTTTCAAGGTAAACATTTTTTTTTCAAGGTAAACATTTTTTTTCAAGGTAAAAAAAAAAGATTTTTAAGGTAAAAAAAATGAGGGTAAAAAAATGATTTTAAAGGTAAACATTTTTTTTTCAAGGTAAAAAACTCTTTTCAAGGTAAACATTTTTTTCAACAGCCAGGAAAATTGTTGGATATGCAAAGAAAAATCCACATATAACTTCAGCTGAAATACAGGAATCTCTGAAAATTAGTGGTGTGGCTGTTTCAAGATGCAGAATAAGGAGGCACTTGAAGACAAATGGGCTGCGTGGTCGAGTCGCCAGAAGAAAGCCATTTCTGCGCAAATGTCACAAAGTATCCCGCTTACATTACGCCAAACAGCACAGAGACAAGCCTCAAAACTTCTGGAACAAAGTAATTTGGAGTGATGGCTTTCTTCTGGCGACTCGACCATGCAGCCCATTTTTCTTCAAGCGCCTCCTTATTGTGCATCTTGAAACAGCCACACCACAATTTTTCAGATAGTCCTGTATTTCAGCTGAAGTTATTTGTGGCTTTTTCTTTGCATCTCGAACAATTTTCCTGGCAGTTGTGGCTGAAATCTTTGCTGGTCTACCTGAATCCCTCATTTTCCAACTTCTTAATCAGCGTTTGAACACTGCTGATTGGCATTCTCAATTCCTTGGATATCTTTGTATACCTCTTTCCTATTTTATGCAGTTCAATTACCTTTTCTCGCAGATTCTTTGACAATTATTTTGCCTTCCCCATGACTCAGAATCCAGCAACATGTGTGCAGCACTGGATGAAAGATGCAATGGTCTGTCAGAAGCCCAGAAACTCACTGACCTTTTATACACACACATTAATTACAAACAAACATGTCACAGGTGAGGATTGGAACCTTGATTAGCCATTCAAACATGTTTGTGTCAACTTTTGTGCATGTTATCAGATCAAAGTCACTGGGGTATGTCAACTTTTGATCAGGGTCATTTGGGTACTTTCTTTTGTCATTTTGATTTAAAAAGAGTAAACACAGTTGTTTGCCAATAAATAGCTTCACACAAGCATTAAGCATGAGTGGAAGAAAGGTTTTTGTGTTATCATTCATATTCTCTGAAGAATGGCCAAGAAATCATACATTCTCCCAGGGTATGTCAACTCATGAGCACGACTGTACATGTCTGTCTGACCGTTTAACATCTTTACCAGATTCTGACTCCAAGCTCCTGCTCTTTGGAAGGGCCCTCAGGTCAGAGGTCAAATTGGATCCGATAGAACTGCTGGGAAGGAATTACAAGGTGATTCAACAAGTTATTTCTGTGTGCGAGGTACCTTTTTTAAAAAGGCAATGAGAAAATAATTGCGCTGTGTAGGTCAACAACATGCTGGATGATTGTGTCCCAGCCAGAGATTTCCACAATGTGGTGAAACAGGCCATCGACAACATGATTGGACAGGAAGTGACTTTTGACATCCTGTTCCACAATAGCGAGCACCAAGCAACGTTCTTCCGATACGGAGTCAAGAAGTCCGAGCAGGTTAGACGTTGCTGTACTTCCGCCGACTCCTCTTGGCTGCTCAACATAATCTAAAATGAAAATACTATTTGTGTGCGTTGCAGATTGAGAGAATCTATGAGCACATAATGCCTGCGTGGAAGAAGCTCTTTGAGAAGAAGAAGCTGTGAAAGAGCATCAATTGCAGTTTTTTACTGTTTTCCCCTCCTGCCACATCTTTATAAAAATAAATTAAAAATAGACAAACTGGAAAAAATTTATTTTTGTATTACCGGTATTGTCTTAAGTTTTATGTCAATGCAATAATGTATAGAATTTGTTTTCTGGTACTTTTTTCCCCCTACCTATCCTGAAGGAGTTTACAAAAGTTGAGCAAAGGAAAATAAGGACAAGATATATTACATACCCAATTCTTCCCAAAATTAAAGAAATACAATTTTAAAATTATTAATGGAATATATACCCTTCAAATGATTTTTTGAAACTTAAATTTAACATGGAGGTTGATGGCTGTTATATGTGTGTCAAGTCAAGGTCAAGGTTCAACTTTATTGTCCCCGCGGGGAAATTTGTCTTGGGCACAGTGCATCATCGCTTTCTTAACATACCCAAAAACAACAGAACAAAAACACAAGCACAGACACAACCACAACCATACAACTAACATTTAAACATCAGAACATGGAGCTTGATAGACATAGGTGGCACTTTGATGTAGGCATAAAATCTACAGTATGGAGATAAAGATAAAGTACCAATGTGCATTGCACTAGAGCTCATGGATAAAGTGCTGTGTGCTAAAGTGCTTAGTTCTAAAGTGCTATGTGCTAAAAAAGTGCTAACCTATGTATTAAAATTCTATTGCACATTGTTGGTCAGCTTAACGGAGGCTGGAACAAATGATAATTTAAGGCGGTTAGATTTGCATAGTGGGACCCGGAGTCTTCTCCCTGATGGCAGGGTTCCATATTCAGGAAAGAGTGGGTGTTGTGAGTTGGAAATCATTTTCTTAGCTTTTTTCCTAACTGCCTGCTCATAGATGCTCTGTATAGGCTCATATTCTTTCCTCCCTACGATTTTCATTGCCGTTTTATGCATGCCGGCCAGTTTGCTTTTTAGCTTAACGGTTAGGTTGCCAAACCATGAGGTGATCCCGTATCTAATGATGCTCTCTACAATGGCACGGTAGAAAATCATCATGATATGGCTGCTTACGCCGTACAATCTTAATCTTCGCAAAAAATATAGCCTCTGTTGCAGTCTATTGCACAGTTTGTCAATATGTGTCTTCCAGCAGAGAAGATTATCAATATGAACCCCTAAATATTTATATGAGGATACCTGGGTGATTTCCTGATTTTTGATGACCACTGGAGCTGCAGAGGATGTCAATCATGTGTTTGTGTGTGTGTGAGAGTGTACATGTGTGTGTGTGATACTGTACATGTGTGTGTGTGATACTGTACATGTGTGTGTGTGAGTGTACATGTGTTTTGGGAGGAGATGAGAGATTAGGTGAGAAAGAAGGGTAGCAGATGTCCCCATTCACTATAGAAGAGATCACATTTGGTATTTTTATAAAAGACTGTAACATAGAAATATTTGTCAACATTATTATGCTGCAAGCAAAAAATGTTCTACATAAATGTCGATTTATGAGAAAGTAAGGCCTACATTTTCTAATTGGCTTAATTGGTTACAATGATCAATAAAATTTTGGAGAATGATTAAGAGTACAAAAGCCCTTGGATTTATATCTTTGTTAAAAACATTTAAAGTGATTTAGGCAGAGGTGGGTAGTAACGCGCTACATTTACTCCGTTACATCTACTTGAATAACTTTTGGGATAAATTGTACTTCTAAGAGTAGTTTTAATGCAACTTACTTTTACTTTTACTTGAGTATATTTATAGAGAAGAAACGCTACTTTTACTCCGCTACTTTTATCTACATTCAGCTCGCTACTCGCTACTAATTTTTATCCATCTGTTAATGCACGCTTTGTTTGTTTTGGTCTGTCAGACAGACCTTCAAAGTGCCTGCGTTTCAACAAATACAGTCACTGGTGACGTTCACTCCGTTCCACCAATCAGATGCAGTCACTGGTGACGTTGGACCAATCAAACAGAGCCAGGCGGTCACATGACCCGACTTAAACATGTTGAAAAACTTATTGGGGTGTTACCATTTAGTGGTCAATTGTACGGAATATGTACTGTACTGTGCAATCTACTAATAAAAGTTTCAATCAATCAATTAAAAGTGTGAAGGAAAAAAGATCCTTTTTTATTTCAACCGTACATCCCGTCAAAAGCCTAAAGACTGACTGCACAGTTCCTGTCTTCACAATAAAAGTGCCACTCCATCGCGCCTGCGCTTTCAAAACAAGAGTCTCCGAAAGCCAGCGCCAACAAGCTAGCAAGCTACGGAGTTTGCCGCCAATGTATTTCTTGTAAAGTGTATAAAAACGAATATGGAAGCTGGACAAATAAGATGCCAAAAACCAACCACTTTCATGTGGTATTAGACAGAAAGGAGGAACTTTTTTTCTCCTCCATTTGAAAACGTGGACGTTTGTCATCACTACTGTCTGATTACAATCAATGCAAGTCATCAGAATCAGGTAATACACCAACTTATATTCTTGTCTTCATGAAAGAAAGGAATCTATATGTGTTAAACATGCATGTATATTCATTAAAACACCTTTAACATGTAAACAAAAACGGCAAAATAAATCAATATAAATTATATACTGTATATATATATGTGTATATATATATGTATATATATATGTATATATATATATACATGTTTGTATATATATATATATATATATATATATATATATATATATATATATATATATATATGTGTGTATATATATATATGTATGTGTGTATATATATATATATATATATGTGTGTGTGTGTGTGTATGTATATATATATATATATATATATATATATATATATATATATATATGATATGTGTGTGTATGTTACTCATCAGTTACTCAGTACTTGAGTAGTTTTTTCACAACATACTTTTTACTTTTACTCAAGTATATATTTGGGTGACTACTCCTTACTTTTACTTGAGTAATAAATCTCTAAAGTAACAGTACTCTTACTTGAGTACAATTTCTGGCTACTCTACCCACCTCTGGATTTAGGTAACCCTTTTTATCTTTATCTTTTTCTTCCATATTTTTTAGTATTATACTCTATATGTATTTGCTTTTGTTTTCTTTCCTTGATGTTGAAAGTGCCTTGATTTTGGTTGTTTAAAAAACAAAACAAAAAAAAAACCACTTTTTTTCTCCCATTTTTTTACTGCATTGTGACGCAAACTGCAATAGACGATCTTTGGGAGGCAGATCTCGCGAGACTACCGTAGGTGACGGCTGCTTGACGCTCAGCAGGCTGGATGTTTGACGCTGCTGCTAACTGTCTTTTCTTATCTCACCGTTCACCTGAAATGGATGCGGTTGTTCACGTTCGTTAAAATATTCGTATATTTATAAAATTAACATTGCCGTAACGGTTGGACGAAGTCCAAAATGGAGGCGGGTGAAGGTAAAAGATATTGCCGTGCATGCTAACAAGCTAGCTTAGCAGCGTTAGCAGTCAGCTGCAATTCATTCTTGCAACCTTTTGTTTTGTTTTCTTTACAATTCTCAATTAAAATCACTCGTATTGTTCACACAAATTGGACTAAAAAAGAATGCGGTTGGCATCGATAAGCCATTGTTGATATTGTTACATTGTCTATAACAGTGTTTTTCAACCACTGTGCCGTGAGAGATGATCTCATTTCACCTATTTGTGTTAAAAATATTTTTTGCAAACCAGTAATTATACAGGTAAAAGCCAGTAAATTAGAATATTTTGAAAAACTTGATTTATTTCAGTAATTGCATTCAAAAGGTGTAACTTGTACATTATATTTATTCATTGCACACAGACTGATGCATTCAAATGTTTATTTCATTTAATTTTGATGATTTGAAGTGGCAACAAATGAAAATCCAAAATTCCGTGTGTCACAAAATTAGAATATTACTTAAGGCTAATACAAAAAAGGGATTTTTAGAAATGTTGGCCAACTGATAAGTATGAAAATGAAAAATATGAGCATGTACAATACTCAATACTTGGTTGGAGCTCCTTTTGCCTCAATTACTGCGTTAATGCGGCGTGGCATGGAGTCGATGAGTTTCTGGCACTGCTCAGGTGTTATGAGAGCCCAGGTTGCTCTGATAGTGGCCTTCAACTCTTCTGCGTTTTTGGGTCTGGCATTCTGCATCTTCCTTTTCACAATACCCCACAGATTTTCTATGGGGCTAAGGTCAGGGGAGTTGGCGGGCCAATTTAGAACAGAAATACCATGGTCCGTAAACCAGGCACGGGTAGATTTTGCGCTGTGTGCAGGCGCCAAGTCCTGTTGGAACTTGAAATCTCCATCTTCATGGCTGCAACACGTGCCAAAGTAGTTGGGAAAGGGCATGTTCACCACTGTGTTACATGGACTTACCTTTTAACAACACTCAGTAAACGTTTGGGAACTGAAGAGACACATTTTTGAAGCTTCTCAGGTGGAATTCTTTCCCATTCTTGCTTGATGTACAGCTTAAGTTGTTCAACAGTCCGGGGGTCTCCGTTGTGCTATTTTTGGCTTCATAATGCGCCACACATTTTCAATGGGAGACAGGTCTGGACTACAGGCAGACCAGTCTAGTACTCGTACTCTTTTACTATGAAGCCACGTTGACGTAACACGTGGCTTGGCATTGTCTTGCTGAAATAAGCAGGGGCGTCCATGGTAACGTTGCTTGGATGGCAACATATGTTGCTCCAAAACCTGTATGTATCTTTCAGCATTAGTGGCGCCTTCACAGATGTGTAAGTTACCCATGCCTTGGACACTAATACACCCCCATACCATCACACATGCTAGCTTTTCAACTTTGCGCCTATAACAATCCGGATGGTTCTTTTCCTCTTTGGTCCGGAGGACACGACGTCCACAGTTTCCAAGAACAATTTGAAATGTGGACTCATCAGACCACAGAACACTTTTACACTTTCTATCAGTCCATCTTAGATGAGCTCAGGCCCAGCAAAGCCGACGGCGTTTCTAGGTGTTGTTGATAAATGGTTTTCGCCTTGCACAGGAGAGTTTTAACTTGCACTTACAGATGTAGCGACCAAATGTAGTTACTGACATTGGGTTTCTGAAGTGTTCCTGAGCCCATGTGGTGATATCCTTCACACACTGATGTCGCTTGTTGATGCAGTACAGCCTGAGGGATCAAAGGTCACAGGCTTAGCTGCTTACGTGCAGCGATTTCTCCAGATTCTCTGAACCCTTTGATGATGTTACGGACCGTAGATGGTGAAATCCCTAAATTCCTTGCAATAGCTGCTTGAGAAAGGTTTTTCTTAAACTGTTCAACAATTTGCTCACGCATTTGTTGACAAAGTGGTGACCCTCGCCCCATCCTTATTTGTGAATGACTGAGCATTTCATGGAATCTACTTTTATACCCAATCATGGCACCCACCTGTTCCCAATTAGCCTGCACACCTGTGGGATGTTCCAAATAAGTGTTTGATGAGCATTTCTCAACTTTATCAGTATTTATTGCCACCTTTCCCAACTTATTTGTCACGTGTTGCTGGCCTCAAATTCTAAAGTTAATGATTATTTGCAAAAAAAAAAATGTTTATGAGTTTGAACATCAAATATGTTGTCTTTGTAGCATATTCAATTGAATATGGCTTGAAAAGGATTTGCAAATCATTGTATTCCGTTTATATTTACATCTAACACAATTTCCCAACTCATATGGAAACGGGGTTTGTACATCCAAACATGACATGACAATCAACAATGTCCCCACAAAGAAGGATAAAATCAACTGAAATATTCTTGATTGCCAAAACAAAGTAGATGCGGGAAATATCGCTCAAAGGAAGACATGACAACTGCTACAGGAAAATAGCAAAAAAAAGAGAAAAAGCCACCAAAATAGGAGCGCAAGACAAGAAGTAAAACACTACACACAGGAACACAGCAAAACCTCCAAATAAGTCAGGGTGTGATGTGACAGCTGGTGACAGTACACCTACTTTGAGACAAGAGCTATAGTGATGCATGCTTGGTTATGCTTTAAAGTCATATCCAACAATTAAGACTTTTTACTGTCAACTGATTTTGTTTTTTAATGATTTCTGCGGGTGGTGTGCCTCCGCATTTTTTCGACACAGAAAATGTGCCTTGGCTCAAAAAAGGTTGAAAAACACTGGTCTATAACATCCATCCATTTTCTACCGCTTGTCCCTTTTATGGTCATGACTTGGAAATAAAAATGACTAATTACTGTAACTTTGATGTGGATGACGTTTACTTTAGGTCACTTTCACTGGACAAAAGATGCATAAAAAAATGTTGTGAAGTGTGCAGGTATATCCACAAATAACATTGTGGGATTCCACGTGTAGGTGTGAGCAGTGCCACGCCCACAGATGAGATGAATGGAGCTGGCAACTTGATGGACTTCCTGGAGGAACCTTTTCCCGACGTGGCGACATATGAAGACTTTCATACCATCGACTGGCTGAGAGAGAAGTCACGAGACACCGACCGCCATCGCAAGGTTGTTGGAAGATATTTTCACTGTTGGTGATTTTCTTTCTGACTAAACCACACGCATCTTTTTTTCTCTCAGATCACCAGCAAGAGTAAAGAGTCGATGTGGGAGCTGATCAAGAGCCTGCTGGATGCCTGGTCGGGATGGGTTGTGATGCTGCTTATTGGACTCCTCTCAGGTTGGTCACGACGAGGGATCTATACCAAAAACTATGGGTGCGCAAACAAATTAATTCACCTTAAATTCGCAAGTCTTATTAATCTATTATACAAACAATAACAGAAGAAAAGAACAAATTAAAAAGATGGTTTGACAAAAACAGACTATCTCTGAATCTCAGTAAGGCTGAAACGACGCGTCGACGTAGTCGACGTCATCGGTTACGTAAATACGTCGACGCCGTTTTTGTGCGTCGGCGCGTCGCATATTTACGTCACACTACTGTCATGGCGGAGCGCAAAGTAGACGATGCGAGCGAGGGGAAAAAAACACGCCAAAAGTCGTCAAAAGTGTGGGAGTATTTCAATAAACGGCCTAATAATGTTGTTGTATGCACACTGTGTCGAGCGGAAATGGCCTATCATATAGCAGCACAACGGCTATGAACGAACATTTGAAAAGAAAACCCCTGACAGCGTTCTTGCCATCACCATCAACAAGTCAATCGTCCGCGTGCGTATACGTTGTCATTATTACACAAAAACATGAATGTGTCATTTGTATCTGCGTTGTAAATTCATAAACTAAAGCACCGTTTGCTCTGAGAGGCGCGTTTGGCGTGCCTGTTCAGTGTTTACAAAGACGCGCTCCTCTTTAACGCTGTGGAGAGGCGGCGGCGGCGAGCGAGCGGCGAGGCGGGGCGCGCCGGGAGCGACGCCGCAAGAGACAGGGGACGACGAGCGAGCGAGGAAGAGGAGCTGAAAAGCGAGGAAAGAAAGAGAAAAGAGTTGGAAGAGAAAAGACTTTGTGTAAAATTAAAAGATTGTAAACCTGGCAAAGCCGTCTGGCGTTCAGTCTGTCGGTCCTGAAAGAACCCCACGGCACAAGACGTGTCACAAACGCTAACGTTAATTAGTTGTGCAAATACCTTTTACAACATTAACAGTTACATATACTATGTACAAACCAACAATTAACTTTCACTTTAATCATACTATCATTGTTGTGTTATTAAGCAAAATAAACAATACTTTTACTTTTGTTGAAATGTTTACACTGTACACTTTTTTGTATTGGATGTTTAGCTTTATTTTTGCACATTTTAGCAAATAAGCAATACTTTTACTTTTGTTGAAATGTTTACACTTGTTACAGAATATTTCCGTTTTGCACTTTTTTGTATTGGATGTTTATCTTTATTTTTGCACATTTTAAAGCAAAATAAGCAATACTTTTACTTTTTAAATGCTTATACTATTCCAGAATATTAAGATTTGCACTGGATGTTTACTTTTATATTTGCACATTAAAAAGCAAATAAGCTACTTTTAATTTTGTTAAATGTTAAAAGTTTTAAATGTTTACATTGTTACAGAATATTTTGTCATGTTGTTGTCAATGTTGACTGAGTGGCCATACTTTTTTTTTTGTAAATAAAAGCCATGCCTTTTGAAAAAACTGGCCTACTTTTTTTTTTTCCTCTTCATTTTAAATAAAAAAAATAATCGGTAAAAGGAAAAATAATCTATAGATTAATCGAAAAAAATAATCTATAGATTAACCGATTAATCGAAAAAATAATCTATAGATTAATCGATAGAAAAATAATCGTTAGCTGCAGCCCTAAATCTCAGTAAAAGTAAAATTATGCTATTTGGTAACAGTAGAAGAGGAAGTCCAACACAAATACAAATAGACGGAATAGAAATTGAAAGAATAAATGAAACCAAATTTCTAGGTATAATGATTGATGATAAATTAAACTGGAAATCTCATGTAAAAAAATATACAACATAAAGTAGCAAGAAACACGTCAATAATGAATCAAGTAAAACATGTTCTAGACCAAAAATCACTTGATATTCTCTACTGCTCACTAGTGTTACATATCTGAGTTATTGTGCAGAAATATGGGGAAATAACTAGAAAAGTACACTTCATTCATTAACAGTGTTACAAAAAAGATCAGTTAGAACAATACATCATGTTGGATATAGACAACATACAAACACTTTATTTATTAAATCATCCATCCATCCATCCATCTTCTTCCGCTTATCCGAGGTCGGGTCGCGGGGGCAGCAGCCTAAGCAGGGAAGCCCAGACTTTCCTCTCCCCAGCCACTTCGTCCAGCTCCTCCCGGGGGATCCCGAGGCGATCCCAGGCCAGTCGGGAGACATAGTCTTCCCAACGTGTCCTGGGTCTTCCCCGTGGCCTCCTACCGGTCGGACGTGCCCTAAACACCGCCCTAGGGAGGCGCTCGGGTGGCATCCTGACCAGATGCCCGAACCACCTCATCTGGCTCCTCTCCATGTGGAGGAGCAGCGGCTTTACTTTGAGCTCCCCCCAGATGACAGAGCTTCTCACCCTATCTCTAAGGGAGAGCCCCGCCACCCGGCGGAGGAAACTCATTTGGGCCGCTTGTACCCGTGATCTTGTCCTTTCGGTCATAACCCAAAGCTCATGACCATAGGTGAGGATGGGAACGTAGATCGACCGGTAAATTGAGAGCTTTGCCTTCCGGCTCAGCTCCTTCTTCACCACAACGGATCGATACAGCGTCCGCATTACTGAAGACGCCGCACCGATCCGCCTGTCGATCTCACCATCCACTCTTCCCTCACTCGTGAACAAGACTCCGAGGTACTTGAACTCCTCCACTTGGGGCAAGACCTCCTCCCCAACCCGGAGATGGCACTCCACCCTTTTCCGGGCGAGAACCATGGACTCGGACTTGGAGGTGCTGATTCTCAAAAATACTGAAATTCCACGACACAGTGAATTTGCAAACAGATAAAATTATACACAAAGCAAACTATAATCTGCTACCCAAGAATATACAACAATTCTCAAAAAAAGAGGAGAAATATAATCTTAGAGAAAAATGTAATTTAAAACGTTTGTATGCACGTACAATACCGGTACTTCAGACCTTCAGTATACAGGTAAAAGCCAGTAAATTAGAATATTTTGAAAAACTTGATTTATTTCAGTAATTGCATTCAAAAGGTGTAACTTGTACATTATATTTATTCATTGCACACAGACTGATGCATTCAAATGTTTATTTCATTTAATTTTGATGATTTGAAGTGGCAACAAATGAAAATCCAAAATTCCGTGTGTCACAAAATTAGAATATTACTTAAGGCTAATACAAAAAAGGGATTTTTAGAAATGTTGGCCAACTGAAAAGTATGAAAATGAAAAATATGAGCATGTACAATACTCAATACTTGGTTGGAGCTCCTTTTGCCTCAATTACTGCGTTAATGCGGCGTGGCATGGAGTCGATGAGTTTCTGGCACTGCTCAGGTGTTATGAGAGCCCAGGTTGCTGGAACTTGAAATCTCCATCTCCATAGAGCAGGTCAGCAGCAGGAAGCATGAAGTGCTCTAAAACTTGCTGGTAGACGGCTGCGTTGACCCTGGATCTCAGGAAACAGAGTGGACCGACACCAGCAGATGACATGGCACCCCAAACCATCACCCAACCATGCAAATTTTGCATTTCCTTTGGAAATCGAGGTCCCAGAGTCTGGAGGAAGACAGGAGAGGCACAGGATCCACGTTGCCTGAAGTCTAGTGTAAAGTTTCCACCATCAGTGATGGTTTGGGGTGCCATGTCATCTGCTGGTGTCGGTCCACTCTGTTTCCTGAGATCCAGGGTCAACGCAGCCGTCTACCAGCAAGTTTTAGAGCACTTCATGCTTCCTGCTGCTGACCTGCTCTATGGAGATGGAGATTTCAAGTTCCAACAGGACTTGGCGCCTGCACACAGCGCAAAATCTACCCGTGCCTGGTTTACGGACCATGGTATTTCTGTTCTAAATTGGCCCGCCAACTCCCCTGACCTTAGCCCCATAGAAAATCTGTGGGGTATTGTGAAAAGGAAGATGCAGAATGCCAGACCCAAAAACGCAGAAGAGTTGAAGGCCACTATCAGAGCAACCTGGGCTCTCATAACACCTGAGCAGTGCCAGAAACTCATCGACTCCATGCCACGCCGCATTAACGCAGTAATTGAGGCAAAAGGAGCTCCAACCAAGTATTGAGTATTGTACATGCTCATATTTTTCATTTTCATACTTTTCAGTTGGCCAACATTTCTAAAAATCCCTTTTTTGTATTAGCCTTAAGTAATATTCTAATTTTGTGACACACGGAATTTTGGATTTTCATTTGTTGCCACTTCAAATCATCAAAATTAAATGAAATAAACATTTGAATGCATCAGTCTGTGTGCAATGAATAAATATAATGTACAAGTTACACCTTTTGAATGCAATTACTGAAATAAATCAAGTTTTTCAAAATATTCTAATTTACTGGCTTTTACCTGTATGCATGGGGTGCTGCTAGTTTGTTTGACATGATCTTGCACTGCACACCTGCTTGACTTGTTTAAGGCTTAAAAGGCTGTTGTTGAGAAAAGACTTTGCTGCTGTTAGATGTTACTAATGTTGCTGGTGATTAAAAATGTATGTTTTAACATATTTGATTCCACTAAATTACGTATGATAGTAGTACAGTAGTTTATTTCAAACATACTTATTAGCAAGTTACATCATAATTGTTTACAGTTCTACATGAATAATGTAATACGATTGTTTAGCATTTAGCTTGTGGATTACCCGAACTAATGTGATGTCTCATTCAGGCTGCTACTCCATCCAGTGTAGCCAAGTCCTCTTATTAGCCGCTTATTAGAAGTGATTAGTTTTCATAGAGCTGGTTGCTGGTTTCTCTTGTGACATCTGACAACAATGTATCTGTCATGTAACAATAGGAACTCGGAAATAATGTATGTCGCACAAGGATGTGGTTAGTGACAGACTAGAGAAGTTGCAACTTATGTAAGCAGACTGATGCTACGGGCTGACTTGCCAGGTAGTACAGGTATTACATCTTTTTATTGCTTTGTTTCTCTGAATCGGTCTTGTACTTCTCCTTCACACTAATATTTTGAGCGGAACTGTCAAATCAAAACATACATTTGTTTGTGTAAACAAACAAATGATAGTGTGTAACAATGACACATTTTTCCTCAAACGGCATGTTACAAATATTACTTCAATCTACGGTGAAAATGCTTGTCACTCAAGGTATGCTCGCAACTTAAAGCATAATGAACTGCAGAGAGACTACTTGTATCTCAAATGACTTGTAAGTCAAGGTACGCATTTGTTGAGGTACCACTGTAGTATGATAACATTATTATTTCAATATTGATATTGGTAAGGAGGGAGAAATAATGGTATTTGTATTCTAGTCAGGAGGGACTACTTTAAAACTGTCTTACAACATTCTTTCAGATCTGGTTCTGCAGAACAGCCACATACCTGCCAACTACTCCGGTTTTCCCGTTATTAGTACGGTTTTCATCAACCTATTCCGGGTTACGGTTGCAGTGATAAAAAATACGTTTTTTCATTAATTACATTTTTTTTTTTTTTTTTTTAAGTTTTATTCACGAAATCGCGTAACAACAATGACAATCGACACTGCTTCCCGTAACTTCCTATCGAGCCATTCCGAATGCCATGCGCGAGGCTATTTATAGCACCGCTGCCAAGCACGAGGCACCAGTTGCCATTGTTTCCAAACGAGCGAACGATCATGGAATCAGCCGGAGAAAAATCGCAAACGAGTCTTAAACCGAAAAGAACACTGCAGTCATTCCGTGAAGAATATTCAAAAGCCTATCCGGGAATAATTATCCGTTCCAAAAAGGGTGAAAACTACGCGAATTGCACCTTGTGCAGACAAGATTTTTCGATCGGACACGGAGGAATTAGCCATGTAAAAGACCACGTTGGGACAAAAAAACACAAGTCTAATGCCGTTGCTAGCGATACAAGTGGAAAACTTTCAACGTTTTTCGTCGCCCAAACAGATTCTTTGGATGTGATAAATGCCGAAGTTTTATTTACGGAGGCAATAATTGAGCATGGACTTCCAATCGCACTGGCTGATCACATGGGACAGTTATTTCGGAAAATGTTTCCCGACTCGAAAATCGCCAAAAAATATGGATGTGGTCGAACCAAAACATCAAACATTATTCAGTGTCTTGGAACAGAATCCAAGCTTGGACAGAAAGTTAATAATGACACCAATTTTTTTTTTTATGGAATTGTTTAGTACTTTTTTACCATTTGTTTACTGTAAAAAGTGTTTATACTGTTTATACTTTCAATTAACAAATTGAAGTCTTGTGAAAGGTTGACAGGATAACTGGCATTAACTGTCAAAATAATTTCAAACTATTGAAGTTAGCTTACAGAATAAACATGTCAATCAACCCGTATGATTTTTGCTGTAATATTTTTGTTTTGAAAAGTCACTGTGACTGATAGAAGTGATGGTTTTAGCAACATTTTAACCTGTCTGAATGCTAATAATCATTTTGCGTCGGGGGGCAAAGACCCCCCACCAGGACTTTGTCCTGGACCTGCGGCCCCTGGACCCTGGCTACTAGGTTTTTCTGATTTCAAAAGTTGGCAGGTATGCTACTTGTATCTCAAATGACTTGTAAGTCAAGGTACTCATTTGTTGAGGTACCACTGTAGTATGATAACATTATTATTTTAATATTGATATTGGTAAGGAGGGAGAAATAATGGTATTTTTATTCTAGTCAGGAGGGACTACT
Source organism: Nerophis lumbriciformis (assembly GCF_033978685.3). Lineage (NCBI taxonomy): Eukaryota > Metazoa > Chordata > Actinopteri > Syngnathiformes > Syngnathidae > Nerophis > Nerophis lumbriciformis. Next base: position 35,218,939 of record NC_084575.2, read on the forward strand.
TTAAAACTGTCTTACAACATTCTTTCAGATCTGGTTCTGCAGAACAGCCACATACCTGCCAACTACTCCGGTTTTCCCGTAATTAGTACGGTTTTCATCAACCTATTCCGGGTTACGGTTGCAGTGATATAAAATACGGTTTTTCATTAATTACAATTTTTTATTTTTTTTTAAGTTTTATTCACGAAATCGCGTAACAACAATGACAATCGACACTGCTTCCCGTAACTTCCTATCGAGCCATTCCGAATGCCATGCCCGAGGCTATTTATAGCACCGCTGCCAAGCACGAGGCACCTGTCGCCCATTGTTTCCAAACGAGCGAACGATCATGGAATCAACCGGAGAAAAATCGCAAACGAGTCTTAAACCGAAAAGAAAACTGCAGTCATTCCGTGAAGAATATTCAAAAGCCTATCCGGGAATAATTATCCGTTCCAAAAAGGGTGAAAACTACGCAAATTGCACCTTGTGCAGACAAGATTTTTCGATCGGACACGGAGGAATTAGCCATGTAAAAGACCACGTTGGGACAAAAAAACACAAGTCTAATGCTGTTGCTAAATTTGGATTTTAGCCACAAAAAGGTAATGACACCAATGTTATCTATTGGAATTGTTTAGTACTGTTATACTGTTAAAAGTGTTTATACTATTTATGCTTTCAAGTCCAAGTTGAAGAAATCTTGTTAAATGTTGACAGCATAACTACCAAAATACAGAAGTATGTCCTTAATATTTTTGCAGTGCTATTTCTGTTGAAAAGTTCAAATGATTACATTAGAGATGTGATGTGCCACTTTTCAAGTGTCTGATGGCTTCAATTAATTTTCATGAATTTTTCATATTTTGAATTCTTTTGAAAGGCTTACAAAAAAACTACATTTGAATTGTAATTCCATGCTATTGACAGGACTATTAATTTTAATGAAGTTAGCTTACCATGTTTACAGTATGATAATTGTGATAGAAATGTGAATTTTAGGCACAGAATATTTTTTACAATTGAACAAGGCAGTAGATTATACAAGCTTGGACAGAAAGTTAATAATGACACCAATTTTTTTTTTAATGGAATTGTTTAGTACTGTTTTACCATTTGTTTACTGTAAAAAGTGTTTATACTTTCAATGAACAAATTGAAGTCTTGTGAAAGGTTGACAGGATAACTGGCATTAACTGTCAAAATAATTTCAAACTATTGAAGTTAGCTTACAGAATAAACATGTCAATCAACCCATATGATTTTTGCTGTAATATTTTTGTTTTGAAAAGTCACTGTGACTGATAGAAAAGTGATGGTTTTAGCAACATTTTAACCTGTCTGAATGCAATCAATCATTTTGCACTTTGTCCTGGACCTACCGGGGCCTGCGGGCCCTGGACCCTGGCTACTAGGTTTTTCTGATTTCAAAAGTTGGCAGGTATGCAGCCATCTTTAAAGCTCTTATCCCTTACACTCGGTCCAGGTACGCTGGCTGGAGTCATTGACCTGGCAGTAGACTGGATGACAGACCTGAAAGAAGGTGTGTGTCTGTCCGCCTTCTGGTATAGCCACGAGCAGTGCTGCTGGACATCCAATGAGACAACCTTTGACGACCGTGACAAGTGTCCGCAGTGGCAGAAGTGGGCAGAGTTGATGACAGGCCATTCTGAGGTTGAAACACCTAATTTCCCTTAAAATAATAACTAAACATCATTTTAACACGTCGTTTGCCTGGTGTAATGTCTCTTTTAGGGTGCAGGACCGTATGTGTTAAACTACTTCCTGTACATCCTGTGGGCTCTTTTCTTCTCCTTTCTGGCCGTGTCACTAGTGAGAGTGTTTGCGCCGTACGCTTGCGGCTCCGGAATCCCAGAGGTGAGGTAGTGACATGAATGAGCAATGAAGGTTGAACTGACCTAACCGCTTTTCAGATCAAGACCATCCTCAGTGGCTTTATCATCCGTGGTTATTTGGGAAAATGGACACTGCTCATCAAGACTGTCACGCTGGTGCTGGCTGTGTCATCGGGCCTCAGCTTGGGGAAGGAAGGTCCTCTGGTCCATGTTGCATGCTGCTGTGGGAACCTCTTCTGCAGCCTCTTCTCCAAGTACAGCAAGAACGAGGGGAAGCGACGAGAGGTGCTTACTCGTGTGTAGTTCTTCATGTGATGGAGTGGCACATGCTAGCTCACTTTCATTCTTGCTTCTTTCTGCAGGTGTTATCGGCTGCAGCAGCGGCTGGTGTGTCGGTGGCTTTTGGGGCACCCATTGGAGGGGTCCTGTTTAGTCTGGAGGAGGTGGGTCCATCGTTAAGTGTATCATGTGTTTAAGGCTGCCCAAATCCTGTTTTTTCATTGTACCCAAAATGTCCAAAGTGGCAAAAATAATCCCAATTTTTAAATCAGGTGATAAAAATAATATGAACAATTATAGGCCAATTTCAATTTTACCAACATTTTCAAAAATATTTGAGAAAGTGGTCTATAACCGACTGAATGACTTTCTGGAAAAACTACATATCCTTGACCCCTCCCAATATGGTTTTCGTAAAAAAAAGCACCACCTGTATGGCTATACTCGACCTTTTGGAAAAGGTCAATGACTGTATTGAAGAAGGAAAATGCGGTATTGGCATTTTTTTGGATCTATCCAAGGCCTTTGACACAATAGACTTTGAGATCTTATTGTATAAGCTATATCACTATGGTGTCAGAGGGGTACCTCTCGATTGGTTCCGCTCTTACCTATACGGAAGGCAGCAATGTGTATGCGTCAATGATCACAATTCACCCTGTATGACCATAAATTATGGGGTTCCCCAGGGATCCATCTTGTGGCCTCTCCTTTTTATCCTATACATAAATGATTTTGTAAACTCCTCCGAAACTTTTCATAAAATAATTTTTGCTGACGATACAAATTTGTTTACCTCACACAGGAGCCTACACCATCTACAAGTAACTGTCAATTCAGAGCTTGTGAAAGTAGATTCCTGGTTCAAATGCAATAAGCTCTCACTTAATGTAAATAAAACACATTTTATTCTATTTCGTTCTAATAAAAACCGGACAAATACTGAGCACTGCCATACCAACATCAATGGGCAGGAAATACAGAGAGTGTACTCCACAAAATTCCTGGGGGTCATCATTGACGAATACCTCAATTTCAAATGTCACATTAGCCATCTGTTAAACAAATTATCCAAATATGTTGGCCTGTTCTTTCACCTTCGTCATTATCGTCCTCTTTATGCTCTACTCACATTATATAAAACTCTCTTTGAACCACATCTAAACTACTGTAATGTCATCTGGTGTAACACCTTCCCTACCTACCTCCACAAATTACAGGTAAAAGCCAGTAAATTAGAATATTTTGAAAAACTTGATTTATTTCAGTAATTGCATTCAAAAGGTGTAACTTGTACATTATATTTATTCATTGCACACAGACTGATGCATTCAAATGTTTATTTCATTTAATTTTGATGATTTGAAGTGGCAACAAATGAAAATCCAAAATTCCGTGTGTCACAAAATTAGAATATTACTTAAGGCTAATACAAAAAAGGGATTTTTAGAAATGTTGGCCAACTGAAAAGTATGAAAATGAAAAATATGAGCATGTACAATACTCAATACTTGGTTGGAGCTCCTTTTGCCTCAATTACTGCATTAATGCGGCGTGGCATGGAGTCGATGAGTTTCTGGCACTGCTCAGGTGTTATGAGAGCCCAGGTTGCTCTGATAGTGGCCTTCAACTCTTCTGCGTTTTTGGGTCTGGCATTCTGCATCTTCCTTTTCACAATACCCCACAGATTTTCTATGGGGCTAAGGTCAGGGGAGTTGGCGGGCCAATTTAGAACAGAAATACCATGGTCCGTAAACCAGGCACGGGTAGATTTTGCGCTGTGTGCAGGCGCCAAGTCCTGTTGGAACTTGAAATCTCCATCTCCATAGAGCAGGTCAGCAGCAGGAAGCATGAAGTGCTCTAAAACTTGCTGGTAGACGGCTGCGTTGACCCTGGATCTCAGGAAACAGAGTGGACCGACACCAGCAGATGACATGGCACCCCAAACCATCACCCAACCATGCAAATTTTGCATTTCCTTTGGAAATCGAGGTCCCAGAGTCCGGAGGAAGACAGGAGAGGCACAGGATCCACGTTGCCTGAAGTCTAGTGTAAAGTTTCCACCATCAGTGATGGTTTGGGGTACCATGTCATCTGCTGGTGTCGGTCCACTCTGTTTCCTGAGATCCAGGGTCAACGCAGCCGTCTACCAGCAAGTTTTAGAGCACTTCATGCTTCCTGCTGCTGACCTGCTCTATGGAGATGGAGATTTCAAGTTCCAACAGGACTTGGCGCCTGCACACAGCGCAAAATCTACCCGTGCCTGGTTTACGGACCATGGTATTTCTGTTCTAAATTGGCCCGCCAACTCCCCTGACCTTAGCCCCATAGAAAATCTGTGGGGTATTGTGAAAAGGAAGATGCAGAATGCCAGACCCAAAAACGCAGAAGAGTTGAAGGCCACTATCAGAGCAACCTGGGCTCTCATAACACCTGAGCAGTGCCAGAAACTCATCGACTCCATGCCACGCCGCATTAACGCAGTAATTGAGGCAAAAGGAGCTCCAACCAAGTATTGAGTATTGTACATGCTCATATTTTTCATTTTCATACTTTTCAGTTGGCCAACATTTCTAAAAATCCCTTTTTTGTATTAGCCTTAAGTAATATTCTAATTTTGTGACACACGGAATTTTGGATTTTCATTTGTTGCCACTTCAAATCATCAAAATTAAATGAAATAAACATTTGAATGCATCAGTCTGTGTGCAATGAATAAATATAATGTACAAGTTACACCTTTTGAATGCAATTACTGAAATAAATCAAGTTTTTCAAAATATTCTCATTTACTGGCTTTTACCTGTATACTATCCTCTGGACCCCATGTCAAAAGCTTATTTGGGGGACCCTTTCACGTACCAACATCTTTAAATGATGATATTTCACTACTATTGTATTTGTTATATGGTATTGTGAATAAACTTGAAACATGAAACATGTTTTCTGCAGGTCAGCTACTACTTTCCTCTGAAGACGTTATGGCGATCGTTCTTCGCCGCACTGGTCGCTGCTTTCACACTGCGCTCCATCAACCCATTTGGCAACAGCCGCCTGGTTCTGTTCTACGTGGAATACCACACGCCGTGGTACATGGCCGAGCTGGTGCCCTTCATCCTTCTGGGCGTCTTTGGTGGCCTTTGGGGGACCCTCTTCATTCGCGCCAATATCGCCTGGTGTCGGCGGAGAAAGACAACTGAGCTGGGAAAATACCCAGTTCTGGAAGTCATCGCAGTGACGGCGATCACCGCCGTGCTGGCATATCCTAACCCGTACACACGGCGCAGTACTAGTGAGCTCATCTCTGAGCTCTTTAACGACTGTGGAGCGCTGGAGTCGTCGCAGCTCTGCGACTACATCAACAACCCCAATATGAGCCGACCCATTGACGACATCCCGGACCGCCCAGCTGGCCCCGGTGTTTACAATGCTCTATGGCAGCTGGCGCTCGCTCTCATCTTCAAGATCGTCATCACCATCTTCACCTTTGGCATGAAGGTTAGTGCAAATTAATTTCCGTATTGTATGAGAAAACACCGGCGTGATCACAAATGTGATGTCGTCAGATCCCATCAGGGCTCTTCATTCCCAGCATGGCGGTGGGTGCCATCGCAGGTCGCATTGTAGGGATTGCCGTGGAGCAAATGGCGTACCACCATCATGACTGGATCATTTTCAAAAACTGGTGCAGACCCGGCGCCGATTGCGTCACACCTGGACTCTACGCCATGGTGGGTGCCGCTGCCTGTCTGGGTAAGCAAAATTCTTATCCTCAGAAATAAGGAGTTTTCGAGGAAATTAATAGATACTTCTGTTGCCATCCTTTTAGGTGGTGTGACCAGGATGACTGTCTCTTTAGTGGTCATTATGTTTGAGCTCACCGGCGGTCTGGAGTACATTGTTCCATTGATGGCAGCCGCTGTCACCAGCAAGTGGGTGGCTGATGCCTTTGGGAAAGAAGGCATCTATGAGTCACACATACAGGTAAAAGCCAGTAAATTAGAATATTTTGAAAAACTTGATTTATTTCAGTAATTGCATTCAAAAGGTTTAACTTGTACATTATATTTATTCATTGCACACAGACTGATGCATTCAAATGTTTATTTCATTTAATTTTGATGATTTGAAGTGGCAACAAATGAAAATCCAAAATTCCGTGTGTCACAAAATTAGAATATTACTTAAGGCTAATACAAAAAAGGGATTTTTAGAAATGTTGGCCAACTGAAAAGTATGAAAATGAAAAATATGAGCATGTACAATACTCAATACTTGGTTGGAGCTCCTTTTGCCTCAATTACTGCGCTAATGCGGCGTGGCATGGAGTCGATGAGTTTCTGGCACTGCTCAGGTGTTATGAGAGCCCAGGTTGCTCTGATAGTGGCCTTCAACTCTTCTGCGTTTTTGGGTCTGGCATTCTGCATCTTCCTTTTCACAATACCCCACAGATTTTCTATGGGGCTAAGGTCAGGGGAGTTGGCGGGCCAATTTAGAACAGAAATACCATGGTCCGTAAACCAGGCACGGGTAGATTTTGCGCTGTGTGCAGGCGCCAAGTCCTGTTGGAACTTGAAATCTCCATCTCCATAGAGCAGGTCAGCAGCAGGAAGCATGAAGTGCTCTAAAACTTGCTGGTAGACGGCTGCGTTGACCCTGGATCTCAGGAAACAGAGTGGACCGACACCAGCAGATGACATGGCACCCCAAACCATCACCCAACCATGCAAATTTTGCATTTCCTTTGGAAATCGAGGTCCCAGAGTCTGGAGGAAGACAGGAGAGGCACAGGATCCACGTTGCCTGAAGTCTAGTGTAAAGTTTCCACCATCAGTGATGGTTTGGGGTGCCATGTCATCTGCTGGTGTCGGTCCACTCTGTTTCCTGAGATCCAGGGTCAACGCAGCCGTCTACCAGCAAGTTTTAGAGCACTTCATGCTTCCTGCTGCTGACCTGCTCTATGGAGATGGGGATTTCTAGTTCCAACAGGACTTGGCGCCTGCACACAGCGCAAAATCTACCCGTGCCTGGTTTACGGACCATGGTATTTCTGTTCTAAATTGGCCCGCCAACTCCCCTGACCTTAGCCCCATAGAAAATCTGTGGGGTATTGTGAAAAGGAAGATGCAGAATGCCAGACCCAAAAACGCAGAAGAGTTGAAGGCCACTATCAGAGCAACCTGGGCTCTCATAACACCTGAGCAGTGCCAGAAACTCATCGACTCCATGCCACGCCGCATTAACGCAGTAATTGAGGCAAAAGGAGCTCCAACCAAGTATTGAGTATTGTACATGCTCATATTTTTCATTTTCATACTTTTCAGTTGACCAACATTTCTAAAAATCCCTTTTTTGTATTAGCCTTAAGTAATATTCTAATTTTGTGACACACGGAATTTTGGATTTTCATTTGTTGCCACTTCAAATCATCAAAATTAAATGATATAAACATTTGAATGCATCAGTCTGTGTGCAATGAATAAATATAATGTACAAGTTACACCTTTTGAATGCAATTACTGAAATAAATCAAGTTTTTCAAAATATTCTAATTTACTGGCTTTTACCTGTACAGCTCAACGGGTACCCATACCTGGATGTCAGGGATGAGTTCACCCACCGCACCTTGGCTGCTGACGTGATGCGGCCTCGAAGGAATGACCCACCGCTGGCCGTCCTTACGCAGGATGCCACCACCGTGGAGGATGTTGAGGCGCTGATCAAAGACACGGATTATAACGGCTTCCCAGTAGTTGTGTCCCGGGAGTCTGAGCGGCTCATCGGCTTTGTGCAGCGCAGAGACCTCACCCTCGCCATCAGTGAGTCAGTTTGCTTCTTCTTTAGTCTGGCATGATGTTGGACATCTGTTATATCACGCTTTGTGTGTCTCCACACAGAAAACGCCCGTCAGAAGCAAGATGGCGTGGTTAGCAGCTCAATGGTCTACTTCACAGAGGACGCGCCGCAGTTGCCGGCCAGCACCCCGCACCCGCTGAAACTGCGTCGCATACTGAACCTGAGTCCTTTTACCGTCACAGACCACACACCCATGGAAACTGTGGTGGACATATTCCGCAAGCTGGGCCTCCGCCAGTGTCTGGTCACACGCAGCGGGTAAGAAAGAGGATGCGGCATGAAAAAGTCGATGCTTTGTTTAATTACTTATTTCATTGTCGTTTTGCCAGGCGTCTGCTCGGCATTATCACCAAGAAGGATGTTCTCCGTCACATGGCGCAAATGATGAACCAGGATCCTGAGTCCATCATGTTCAATTAGCTTTGCGACATGCTGCACCCTGTAAAATTGTGATAATGCCCTCTCACCTCTCGACAGGCAAGTCTTAACTTTGGCACTGTCATGTCACTTTTTGTCCACCTGTGTCGCTAAACAGTCCACGTCGAGACTTTGCCCAAAATATCCTTTTATTTTTGGAAAAGCAGGCTTTCACCGTGCTTGTATGTCAGTGAATGTGTGAATGTTTGCGGTTGAATTTGAGAGTAAGTGTTTTTTTGTATGCAACGAAGGAATTTCTGACAAAAAAATAATGTGATGAATGAACTTTTAATACTGTAATACAGGGGTGTCCATTGTTTTCTACCAGGGCCACTTACCAAAACAATGTAGGAATGCAGAGGCCACTGTACATAGATTCTCAAAACAATCCAGTATAGGTCAATCAATATATCTGAACAAAAACATCAACATCTTAGCTTTGTGTTAAATGTGACAGAGCAAATAGTGAAATATCTAATAGAATATCGCTAATATTGAATTGATATTTTTCAGAAAATGCCTAGGACCAATTTATTAAAAAACGGTTTCCCCTGGGCTGCACTTTGGACACCCTTGCTGTCATTAATCTAATCACTGTGTTACTGCAATGTAATCCAATACACTGATAAGGGCGAGGACACTGAGAAAATGCACGCTTCCCACTTTCCTAACTTACCTACTGTACGTCCAAAAGTAAACGGTCAGTGTTTGTGTGCCATGAACTGCCATGTCCTAGGTTTGTTTGTATCGTGGTAAAAAATAACGAAAGTCAATTGCTCATTTCTGTCACACTGGACTGAAAATGTGAGAAGAAAAACTAAATGTTGAGCTGAATTTCTTCAAATGCCAACAGAATGTATTGAAATGTGTATTCATGTGATTTAATTTATTTTTCTTTAGTTAGAGATGCATTAATATTTTTAACTATCAGATATTTGCACTTTGGTCCAGACATGTAAATGCAGTGATGGAAAATAAAGTATTCAGCTTACCTTGAAAAATCCTCTAAAGTAGTGGTGTAAAATATGTTTAATACTTGTGGCTCTGCATACCACATGTTTATTTCAACATTACCTACTATCACACGATTGATAGGACAGAACTTTTATCATCTGGCGATGTCGTCCTCATCAGGGTTTGGTGGTCACCTCCTGCTGCTGGACGGCTCTCTCCAGGTCTGAGTAGTATTCCAGAGCTCTCCGCACTGGTTCCAGAATATGTTGCTGCGGGGCGAGACATAGGAAAAGGCTTTACACGGACTCAGGTTGTAGAAGATTCGTGTTGCAGATGTTTTACCTCTAGACAGGGAAAGAGCTTGGTGAGTTCGGTGAAGAGTGGTAGCAGGACAAAACGGATGAAGCTGGTCTGGGAGGTCGGCTTGGATACTTTGTCCCGGTCCATGAACGGAGTGACTGGAAGCCCTTTGAGTTTTTCTGTGTCGCTCTGCGGCCCAGACATGACAACACGGTCTTGTCACACCACTGTCTTGCACATCGGCAGATGTCACTACCAGTAATTGCAACATTTAATGTGAACTTTCATGTGTTTTGGCGCAACTACAGCCTTTTTTAGATGAAAATTGCACTTTAGATCCATTTCAATCTGGATACAAAGCTTTGCACAGTACTGAATCTGCACTTTTAAAGGTTTTTAATGATTTGCTTTTAATATCTGATTCTGGCAGCTCTGCCATTTTAGTGCTTTTAGATCTTACAGCTGCCTTTGACACAGTCCACCACACAATTCTTTTAGATCGCCTGAGAGACTGTGTGGGTGTCAGGGGGACTGCATTAGAGTGGTTCAGATCCTACCTGCCCCAAGTGGAGGAGTTCAAGTACCTCGGAGTCTTGTTCACGAGTGGGGGAAGAGTGGATCGTGAGATCGACAGGCGGATCGGTGCGGCGTCTTCAGTAATGCGGACGCTGTATCGATCCGTTGTGGTGAAGAAGGAGCTGAGCCGGAAGGCAAAGCTCTCGATTTACCGGTCGATCTACGTTCCCATCCTCACCTATGGTCATGAGCTTTGGGTCATGACCGAAAGGACAAGATCACGGGTACAAGCGGCCGAAATGAGTTTCCTCCGCCGAGTGGCGGGGCTCTCCCTTAGAGATAAGGTGAGAAGCTCTGTCATTCGGGGGGAGCTCAAAGTAAAGCCGCTGCTCCTCCACATGGAGAGGAGCCAGATGAGGTGGTTTGGGCATCTGGTCAGGATGCCACCCGAACGCCTCCCTAGGAAGGTGTTTCGGGCACGTCCGACCGGTAGGAGGCCACGGGGAAGACCCAGGACACGCTGGGAAGACTATCTCTCCCGGCTGGCCTGGGAACGCCTCGGGATCCCCCGGGAGGAGCTGGACGAAGTGGCTGGGGAGAGGGAAGTCTGGGCTTCCCTGCTTAAGCTGCTGCCCCCGCGACCCGACCTCGGATAAGCGGAAGAAGATGGATGGATGGATGGAGATCCTACCTGTCAGAAAGGTCCTTCTCCGTCAGGCTGGGGGACGCCACTTCTTCTTCTGCTCCGCTTTACTGTGGTGTCCCCCAGGGATCTATTCTAGGCCCCATCCTGTTCGCTCTATATCTCCTCCCTCTTGGAGAGATTTTTAAGAGGCATGGAGTGTCTTATCACTTTTATGCTGACGACTGCCAAATTTATATGCCTATTTCAAAAGGCCACGGCCCCCTGACACCCCTTCTCAACTGTCTATGCGACGTCAAGGCTTGGTTAGCCCAGAATTTTTTAATACTGAATGAGGGAAAAACGGAAATTTTAGTGTTTGGTCCGGCCCTCACTGACTTGGGACCATTGCAAAATGATGTGCGTCCCAAAGTCACCAGCCTTGGCGTCACTATAGACAGACATTTTAAACTTGACAAACAAGTCAATGGCGTTTTAAAATCGTGTTTTTATCATCTTCGTCTTTTAGCAAAGGTAAAACCGTTTTAATCTTTTAACCTTTTTGAACAAGTCGTGCATGCTTTTATTTCAAGTGGCCTGGACTACTGCGATGCACTTTATGCTGGCATTAGCCAAAAAGCTCTCTCCCGGTTGCAGTTAGTCCAGAATGCGGCAGCAGGACTTTTAACAGGGGCCAGGAGACGCCAGCATATAACCCCAATCCTTGAGAGTTTGCACTGGCTCCCTGTTCATTTTAGAATTGATTTTAAAACCTTGCTGTTTGTTTTTAAAGCTTTACATGGACTGGCACCTCAGTATATCTCGGACCTCATCCAAACTTACAATCCTGCGCGCGCTCTGAGGTCCGAGAGCCAGCTCCAGCTCGCGGTGTCCAAGACCAGACTTAAAACCAGGGGAGACAGGGCCTTCTCTGTGGTCGGCCCTAAGCTCTGGAACACTCTGCCCCTCCATGTTCAAACTGCTCCCACAGTGGAGTGTTTTAAGTCTCGTTTAAGACCCACTTTTATTCTCTGGCTTTTAACACTACGTGAGTTGTGTGGTCCTCTGTTGTCCTCTGTGTTTTTAAAATTTTTCTTTCTATTTACTGTTTTAATTGGTTTTACCCTTTGAAATTGTTTTTAATCATATTTATTAGGGCCCGCAATGGCCCATTGCAAAAGGGAGTCCTTATGCAATGGGACATAAGGACCTATTGTTATTCGTTCGTTTTATTATTCTTTATTCTTCCGCCGCCACAACAAACTGTAATTTGACCCACTTAACATGCTTCAAAACTCACCATATTTGACCCACACATCAGGACCTGCGAAAATTACCTTTTTTTAAAAAAACCGAACCCCACAACTCAAAATTGCGCTCTAGCGCCCCCTAGGAAGAAAAAAAACTAGACTGCCTATATCTCCCACTAGGAAGATCGGAGAGACATGAAACAAAAACCTGTATGTAGGTTTGACTTAGACCTAGTTTTCATAATTGTATATCCTCGGGCAAAAATCAACAGGAAGTTGGCAATTCCCCCTTCAAGACAAAAAAGTACTAAAAACAGTCACTTTTGCCTCTTTGAGCTGTAATTTGACCCTCTTAACATGCTTCAAAACTCACCGAACTGAACGCACACATCAGGACTGGCAAAAATTGCGATCTAATAAAGAAACCTAACCCCAAATTTAAAAATTGCGCTCTACAGCAATTTTTGAATAAAACGGAGAAAAAACTGCTCCTCGGAAGAAAAAAATTACAAAACTGCCTGTAACTCCCACTGGGAAGGTCGGAGAGACATGAAACAAAAACCTCTCCGTAGGTCTCACTTAGACCTACATTTCATAAATTGACAACCCCCAGCAAAAATCAACAGGAAGTTTGCTATTCCCCCTTCAAAACAATTGTTTTTTTAAAAACGGTCACCTTCCTTCAAAAACGAACTCCTCTGAGCGCGTTTGTCGTTTCGCCTTCAAACTAACACAGGAGAGAGATTAAACCCTTGTGATTAAAAGTATAGATGGGATTTTTAATACCTGCTCCGGTTTTGATTTTATGACCCTTCAAAGACCCGCTGCGCTGATGATGCTGCGCTGCTATTTTTTTAAGATGGCTGCTTAAAAGCAGGAAGCACCAACGTGCCCACACAATGCAGACAAGGTAGGTACACTAGACAAAAGTCTTGGGACACTTCAGACTAAAAGTAGACAAAAGTATTGGGACACTTAGGACTAGCACCTGCCAAATACGCGGGCCCGACCAATGCTGCTTGCAGCTTTAATTTTATATTGTTTTTAATTGTGTTTAATATTGTTGTGCAGCACTTTGGAAACATTTTGTTGTTTAAATGTGCTATATAAGTAAAGTGGATTGGATTGGATTGATAGATCAAATGGTGAGGTAAAAAAGATAACCCTGCTTAACCATGCTTTTCTTTACTTAGATTTTCACTCCCTGTGCGTGCCTCAAACCTGGTTGAAGAACTCCTGCAGCAGACAGTCCAGCCAGGGCTCGGCCACATTCATCGGTCTTGCCTCGTTGGAGATGTCGCTCACCTTCACCATGATTTTCATCAACTGCACATACAAGCCAAGGAGCACTGTTGAGTCAGGTGATTCTTTCTAATAACTTTACAATGAAAGCACCCAGTGGTTAGGTTCTTACCACTTCCTTGTGATCCTTGTTCCTGAAATCAAATTTCGACTGGATGGATTTGAACTTATTAAGAATTTCATTGTGCCTCGCCATGTCGGTGGCCAGAATGCACCTGGGAAGACAACGTGACGTGAAATAGAGACCGAACAGCCAGATGGAAAACACAATTGCAGCGGTTACTTGATCATTCCTGCACGGATGTGTTTGTACTGATCGGTGGTGAGATGTTTGAGGACGTTGCACTCCGGCTGCAAAGATTTGACAAGATGAATGCACTGTCAAAGCGGATAGTTTGTCGACCAGAGGCTGCGGGCACCTTGGACAGAATGCCGAAGGCAACGGCACAGTGGTGGTTCTCCAGTGGGGAGATGTCATTGTAGCGAAGAGCCAAGTCCGTCTGAGCGTTAATCTGTGTGACATTCAGACACAACAATCATCTCTCCGATGGAAGGAAGACTGCTGAGGGGGGTAAAGCAACCTGGTAGACATTGTTGTAGCCGGGGTGGTCAAGGTCATGGCACAGGGCGGAGGTCAGCATGATCAGAAGGTCAATCCTCGCCAGTTTGTTCCTGAGGTCTGTCAGCCAAATGAGCCCGTACATCTGCAGAACAAGAAAGCTGCTTTCAAACGCTGCTCTGCCTGATGGAGCTGGACTCCCTGCTGGGCGCACCATCTGAGTGACGCAGAAGCAGTGCTGGAAGTTGTGGAAGGGGATGTTGTTGTAGTGGCAGTAGACCTCAAACAGGAAGTTCTGGAGGACGTCCAGCTCGATGTGGAACACTGTCAGGAAATCCAGGTCGGTGAACATCACCTGGAGTAGCACCAGCATCTCCGCCGCCTCCCACTGCCTGTCAACAGAATCCCAAAGTCGTGCAGGGGAGCTTGTTGAAAAGTGCGTGTTAGAGATGCGCGGTTTGCGGACACAACCGCGGAGTCCGCGGATTATCCGCGGATCGGGCGGATGAAATTAAAAAAAATAAGATTTTATCCGCTCGCGGGTCGGGTCGGGTGGATTAATTAGATATATATATATATTTTTTTTTTTTTGCGGGTGGCAGTTAAACCAATTGGTAAATATATATACATAGTTAAATGTTGTTACCCACATACGAAAAACGAGCAGGCACCTGCTGCATATGCCACAACAGAAGAAAAAAAAAGAAAAGAGATGGACACTTTTACGGAGCGGAGAAGGGACGCCTCGCCGGGGTCCGGGACCGAGGCCCCTTCCCCCGAGAGGGCCCCACCGGGAGCCGTAGCTGAGGCGATCCGCGAGAAGGGCCCGACGCACGTCCAGGGTCACTACCGCGCCCACCGCACAGACACCCCGCCTCGTCCGCCTTCGCCGCGGCCGGCGTCACGCGCAGCAGGTAAGCAGCTTACCTGCCCGCCACCCCCGTGGCCGGGGGCTCGTAACAGGGGTCACTCCGCGCGCTCCGCCCGCGCAGCTTACCTGCCCGCCACCCCTGTTGCCGGGGGCGCGTAACAGGGGTCACTCCGCGCGCAGTGCGCTCACGAAAGGGGTGGGGCTCACCCTGGTTGATATAGACAGCAGGACGGTGGCCATGGAAGTCTGAACCCGCTAAGGAGTGTGTAACAACCCACCTGCCGAATCAACTAGCCCTGAAAATGGATGGCGCTGGAGCGTCGGGCCCATATACCCGGCCGTCGCCGGCAGCGAGACGCGCTTGGAGGTGCGCTCAGCGCGGCTCCCATATGATTGCGCACTGGTGTGCGTCTGGGTCGTGACAGCGTGGCACGCGAAAGTCTGTGCTGCGTTGGATCAGTCTCATTTCTTTAACAGGCAAAAGCTTTATAACCTCAGTGAGGTTATAAAGCTTGCGCACCAGACACGAAGCAAGGCCATGGTGCAGGAGAACAAAGGACTTCTTTCATTTAAGGTTTGTGATAAACCATCAAACTCATTCGTTAAAAGGACTCTATAGTAATATAAAGCGAATTTTTCTGGACATTATCATGCAAGAAAAGTTTATTTTTGGGACCGCGATCACCGCGTAATGATTTTTAAAGGTTGCATGACAAACATTTAACTGTCCCATGTGATCAGCCAGTGCGATTGGAAATCCATGCTCAATTATTGCCTCCGTAAATAAAACTTCGGCATTTATCACATCCAAAGAATCTGTTTGGGCGACGAAAAACGTTGAAAGTTTTCCACTTGTATCGCTAGCAACGGCATTGGACTTGTGTTTTTTTGTCCCAACGTGGTCTTTTACATCGCTAATTCCTCCGTGTCTGATCGAAAAATCTTGTCTGCACAAGGTGCAATTCGCGTAGTTTTCACCCTTTTTTTTTTTTTTAATTAATGAAAAACCCGGAATAGGTTGATGAAAACCGTACGAATTACGGGAAAACCGGAGTAGTTGGCAGGCTCACTAATGCCTTGCATCATCTATATTAGATCGGGCGGATGGCGGGCGGGTGCAGTTCTGATCAAACGTTACATCGGGTGGATGGCGGATGGTTGACGACTTTCTGACGCGGTTGCGGATGAAATAAATTGCCTATCCGCGCATCTCTAGTGCGTGGGCATTTATGTTTACACTCACCAGTTGTCAAAAATGGGAGTTTTAAGATGCTCCCTCACTTCTTCTGTCACCTGCAGAGAGCTACAGACACATCTTGCATCACAAGACATCCTCGACCCAAATCAGAACCGGCCCACTCACCTCATGTTGAGGAACTTCCTGCGAACCTGCTGGCGTTCCTCAACCATGCTCAGCTGAGGCCCCCTGGTTTTAGGCGGGCCCTCATCCCTGAACAGACCCATCCAGCTCAGGTGCTTGACACCCTTAACGGGGAATAAACATGTCAGCTGTGGCACGTGAGCTGTCCCCGAGACTCGACAGGGCTACAAACCTCCAGCTTGCGCTTGAAGGACTCCACCTGACTCTTCAGCTCACAAATGATTTCTGGCGTCTTCCCTGACTCTTCGAGGACTTTGGTCTCCAGGTGACACAGCCTGATCGCACATGCACGATAGGAAGTGAGACCTTGTCCCTCACCCCTTTTGTCAATTATTGCCTGAGCAACTCACCTGTGCTCCATGTTGTCCAGCTCGATAGGCATGGCAACACCTGCATTTGGACACAAACAATCTTAAAGCGATGCACGAGAAGTAAGACATGACCACCAAGTTAGAATCTCCTCTCTGAATGGCATGAAGTTCTGCAATGTGATATATTGCTGTATAACCAGTATTAGTTGGAGGAGACGACCACAATGCATTGCACAAGACACCCTCTCAAATGTATCATGCATTACTATTGCATTGAAATCCCCTCAAGCCGGTCCTATTTATGTCAACAACCAATCTATGTCGACAAACTCATCAATTCCTGCTCGGATATGTTAATTACCTTTATTACTAAAATATACACACTTAGCAGTCCCTTTAGGAAAACAAATTTAACTAATCCCCGGACGCATCTTTGTCGTATGCCCACAACTGTCTCTCTGAACGACGTGAACTGTCCAATCAAAACTAATACTTGTTTGTTGTGTAGACAAAACAGGAACGACAACATGTAACAACAAAATTATTTTGAAAAAACAGCACATTTGTAGTATTCCCACTTATTTGGCTCCTTTCTACAGTGCTAACTAAGCCTTCTGGGTAATGTAGTATATGAACATTAAGCAACATCCGTACTTCCTAGTTTACATGCATTTACAGGTAAAAGCCAGTAAATTAGAATATTTTGAAAAACTTGATTTATTTCAGTAATTGCATTCAAAAGGTGTAACTTGTACATTATATTTATTCATTGCACACAGACTGATGCATTCAAATGTTTATTTCATTTAATTTTGATGATTTGAAGTGGCAACAAATGAAAATCCAAAATTCCGTGTGTCACAAAATTAGAATATTACTTAAGGCTAATACAAAAAAGGGATTTTTAGAAATGTTGGCCAACTGAAAAGTATGAAAATGAAAAATATGAGCATGTACAATACTCAATACTTGGTTGGAGCTCCTTTTGCCTCAATTACTGCGTTAATGCGGCGTGGCATGGAGTCGATGAGTTTCTGGCACTGCTCAGGTGTTATGAGAGCCCAGGTTGCTCTGATAGTGGCCTTCAACTCTTCTGCGTTTTTGGCTCTGGCATTCTGCATCTTCCTTTTCACAATACCCCACAGATTTTCTATGGGGCTAAGGTCAGGGGAGTCGGCGGGCCAATTTAGAACAGAAATACCATGGTCCGTAAACCAGGCACGGGTAGATTTTGCGCTGTGTGCAGGCGCCAAGTCCTGTTGGAACTTGAAATCTCCATCTCCATAGAGCAGGTCAGCAGCATGAAGTGCTCTAAAACTTGCTGGTAGACGGCTGCGTTGACCCTGGATCTCAGGAAACAGAGTGGACCGACACCAGCAGATGACATGGCACCCCAAACCATCACTGATGGTGGAAACTTTACACTAGACTTCAGGCAACGTGGATCCTGTGCCTCTCCTGTCTTCCTCCAGACTCTGGGACCTCGATTTCCAAAGGAAATGCAAAATTTGCATGGTTGGGTGATGGTTTGGGGTGCCATGTCATCTGCTGGTGTCGGTCCACTCTGTTTCCTGAGATCCAGGGTCAACGCAGCCGTCTACCAGCAAGTTTTAGAGCGCTTCATGCTTCCTGCTGCTGACCTGCTCTATGGAGATGGAGATTTCAAGTTCCAACAGGACTTGGCGCCTGCACACAGCGCAAAATCTACCCGTGCCTGGTTTACGGACCATGATATTTCTGTTCTAAATTGGCCCGCCAACTCCCCTGACCTTAGCCCCATAGAAAATCTGTGGGGTATTGTGAAAAGGAAGATGCAGAATGCCAGACCCAAAAACGCAGAAGAGTTGAAGGCCACTATCAGAGCAACCTGGGCTCTCATAACACCTGAGCAGTGGCAGAAACTCATCGACTCCATGCCACGCCGCATTAACGCAGTAATTGAGGCAAAAGGAGCTCCAACCAAGTATTGAGTATTGTACATGCTCATATTTTTCATTTTCATACTTTTCAGTTGGCCAACATTTCTAAAAATCCCTTTTTTGTATTAGCCTTAAGTAATATTCTAATTTTGTGACACACGGAATTTTGGATTTTCATTTGTTGCCACTTCAAATCATCAAAATTAAATGAAATAAACATTTGAATGCATCAGTCTGTGTGCAATGAATAAATATAATGTACAAGTTACACCTTTTGAATGCAATTACTGAAATAAATCAAGTTTTTCAAAAATATTCTAATTTACTGGCTTTTACCTGTATATATCGAGCCTTTATTTATTCGTGGAAAAACGTGTAAGAACAGATTTTAATTTGCAATGCTGACCGAGCAAAGAAGCAGCATTTACATGTTAGAGATGTTGAAGTGTGATGGTCATTTCTCATCTCTGATTTACCAATAAAAATGTGCGCTATAGATTGCTCTCAACAGTACACAAATGCTCTTAACGTGCGGAACATAAATTAATGTATTAAGATGGACAAACTTTTCAAGCGTAAAACCTACATGGAAAATGTCTGCAACTGGATGATAGAGTAGACAGCGGACAATAAGGAAGCCTTTTGGTGGTGTTTATTTCTGCAATTCTGATTATTACTGTTAGTATAATTAATTAATTGTTGGCCTAGTCCAGGGGTCGGCAACCCGCGGCTCCGGAGCCGCATGCGGCTCTTTGATCACTCTGATGCGGCTCAGCAGCATACTTGCCGAACGCCCCGATTTTCCCGTGAGATTTCCGGATTTCAGTGACTCTCGCAGATAACTCCCGGGATTAATTTTCACCGATTCTCACCCTTACAGCTATAATAAGGGCGTGCCATGATGGTGCAACATTTGGCGCCCTCTACAATTTGTATTAACAGCGTGCCAGCCCAACCACTTCTGCTTGCACACGTACGTGACAGCAAGGCATACTTGATCAACAGTCACACAGGTTACATTGACGGTGAGTATATAAAACAACTTTAACACTCTTACTAATAATGCGCCACACTTTGAACCAAAACCAAACAAGAATGACAAACACATTACGGGAGAACATCTGCACTTTAACACAACATAAACACAACAGAACAAATACCCAGAATCCCATGCAGCCCTGACTCTTCCGGGCTACATTATACACCCCTGCTACCACCAAACCCCGCCCCCACCCCAGTCAGTTCAGGTGGGCGGGGTTTGGTATCCCGGAAAAGTTAGGGCTGCATGGGATTCTGGGTATTTGTCCTGTTGTGTTACGGTGCAGATGTTCTCCCGAAATGTGTTTGTCATTCTTGTTTGGTGTGGGTTCACAGTGTGGCGCATTATTAGTAAGAGTGTTAAAAGTTTTTTTTATACCGCCACCGTCAGTGTAACCTGTGTGGTTGTTGACCAAGTATGCTTTGCTGTCAACCACGTTAGCAAGCGGAAACCCATACAACGTATGGCTGATCAGGCACGCTGCTTGTAGTGAGTGCTATATGCTGTACCATCACGGCACGCATGACGCTGACAATAGTCATTCTTATTAAACCCGCGTGCCGCACCAGCATTCAAATTCCATTTTAAGGTGTGGGCAGTGTGTTTGAGACCCCGGATTATACATAGCACAAAAAAAACCTCTGTATGCAGTGTTATTTCATTTTAAATTTCAAAAAAATTTTGCGGCTCCCATTGTTTTCAATAATTTGTGAAACTGGTCAAAATGGCTCTTTGACTGGTAAAGGTTGCCGACCCCTGGCCTAGTGGTTAGAGTGTCCGCCCTGAGATGGGTAGGGTTGTGAGTTCAAACCCCGGCTGAGTCATACCAAAGACTATACAAATGGGAGCCATTACCTCCCTGCTTGGCACTCAGCATCAAGGGTTGGAATTGGGGGTTAAATCACCAAAAATGATTCCCGGGCACGGCCACCGCTGCTGCTCACTGCTCCCCTCACCTCCCAGGGGGTGATCAAGGGTGATGGGTCAAATGCAGAGGGCAAATTTCACCACACCTAGTGTGTGTGTGACTATCATTGCTACTTTAACTTTAACTTAACTTTAAAATAATACAGTAATTTGACAATGAGTATGTGCTTTTACTGCCATCAAGTTGACTTTTAATTTTTGAAATCTTGTAGTTTTTGAGGTTAAGGTTACAAGTAATGCTTAAAACATTGATAACAAAATAATAAAATCACAACTTCATTCAATGTTATTTAAAAAAACCAGGAACAGATTTATTGGCCAAGCATTTTCAACCCGCAAGGAATTTGACTTGGTTCGACTGTGCTCTCTTTGTTCAACGCAAGAAACAAAGAAAAACTACAAGAGAGGACACTGCCGCGGCGGCCATCCGTGACACCATTTTTGATGCAACTTTCTGAAAAAGCTGTGACATTTTAGACTTCAAAAATCCCAAAAAAGGCTGCCTGTACAGGTAAAAGCCAGTAAATTAGAATATTTTGAAAAACTTGATTTATTTCAGTAATTGCATTCAAAAGGTGTAACTTGTACATTATATTTATTCATTGCACACAGACTGATGCATTCAAATGTTTATTTCATTTCATTTTGATGATTTGAAGTGGCAACAAATGAAAATCCAAAATTCCGTGTGTCACAAAATTAGAATATTACTTAAGGCTAATACAAAAAAGGGATTTTTAGAAATGTTGGCCAACTGAAAAGTATGAAAATGAAAAATATGAGCATGTACAATACTCAATACTTGGTTGGAGCTCCTTTTGCCTCAATTACTGCATTAATGCGGCGTGGCATGGAGTCGATGAGTTTCTGGCACTGCTCAGGTGTTATGAGAGCCCAGGTTGCTCTGATAGTGGCCTTCAACTCTTCTGCGTTTTTGGGTCTGGCATTCTGCATCTTCCTTTTCACAATACCCCACAGATTTTCTATGAGGCTAAGGTCAGGGGAGTTGGCGGGCCAATTTAGAACAGAAATACCATGGTCCGTAAACCAGGCACGGGTAGATTTTGCGCTGTGTGCAGGCGCCAAGTCCTGTTGGAACTTGAAATCTCCATCTCCATAGAGCAGGTCAGCAGCAGGAAGCATGAAGTGCTCTAAAACTTGTTGGTAGACGGCTGCGTTGACCCTGGATCTCAGGAAACAGAGTGGACCGACACCAGCAGATGACATGGCACCCCAAACCATCACCCAACCATGCAAATTTTGCATTTCCTTTGGAAATCGAGGTCCCAGAGTCTGGAGGAAGACAGGAGAGGCACAGGATCCACGTTGCCTGAAGTCTAGTGTAAAGTTTCCACCATCAGTGATGGTTTGGGGTGCCATGTCATCTGCTGGTGTCGGTCCACTCTGTTTCCTGAGATCCAGGGTCAACGCAGCCGTCTACCAGCAAGTTTTAGAGCACTTCATGCTTCCTGCTGCTGACCTGCTCTATGGAGATGGAGAT
The DNA here is from genome assembly GCF_033978685.3 of Nerophis lumbriciformis. Classification (NCBI taxonomy): domain Eukaryota; kingdom Metazoa; phylum Chordata; class Actinopteri; order Syngnathiformes; family Syngnathidae; genus Nerophis; species Nerophis lumbriciformis. Next base: position 35,240,781 of record NC_084575.2, read on the forward strand.
TTCAAGTTCCAACAGGACTTGGCGCCTGCACACAGCGCAAAATCTACCCGTGCCTGGTTTACGGACCATGGTATTTCTGTTCTAAATTGGCCCGCCAACTCCCCTGACCTTAGCCCCATAGAAAATCTGTGGGGTATTGTGAAAAGGAAGATGCAGAATGCTAGACCCAAAAACGCAGAAGAGTTGAAGGCCACTATCAGAGCAACCTGGGCTCTCATAACACCTGAGCAGTGCCAGAAACTCATCGACTCCATGCCACGCCGCATTAACGCAGTAATTGAGGCAAAAGGAGCTCCAACCAAGTATTGAGTATTGTACATGCTCATATTTTTCATTTTCATACTTTTCAGTTGGCCAACATTTCTAAAAATCCCTTTTTTGTATTAGCCTTAAGTAATATTCTAATTTTGTGACACACGGAATTTTGGATTTTCATTTGTTGCCACTTCAAATCATCAAAATTAAATGAAATAAACATTTGAATGCATCAGTCTGTGTGCAATGAATAAATATAATGTACAAGTTACACCTTTTGAATGCAATTACTGAAATAAATCAAGTTTTTCAAAATATTCTAATTTACTGGCTTTTACCTGTAAGCACTGTGTGTTGTATGTATTTGCTATGTTAAGACAAATGATGTGCCATGGAGCTTCAAGGCCCTTTTTCCAGAGCTCTTTAAAATGATTGGATGGTGTCAAGCAAAGTTTGATTTAAAAAAACAACAAAAAACGGATTATTTTGCAGACGAGAGCGCTCACTTTGGAGGTCAGACGCCACCACCTCCAGCCGGTAGTACGAGTCCTGGCTGTTGGGCTCCAGCATGGGCGAGATATTCACCACGCTGCCATTGGCTTTGTACATCTTCAGGATGTGATGAGGAGCCGCGTCTGCCGCCACTCGGAACAGGTCTGTCACGTGTGACAGTCAGGTATGAACAGCTTCATAAATCACGTTTGTCCTTTTTGAGTAAAGCAACTGGTGGTATAAATGAACACTTCCGTCAACATTTGGATTGGACAGATCGGTTCAAATCTGATACCAAGTGTAGTATCAGTATCAGGCCGATACTGATGTGGTGAGATTGATTTTTTTTTTCTTCGTATGCAAGCATATCTCTGAGATTGTGTTGTTCATATTGTTTTATTAGGGAAATAAGCTATTGGACACAGGGGGGATTTGGAGGCAAAATGCCAAATTATTTGAAAGGAAGCCAAAATTAGTTTGTCCTTTTTTTTTTTATAGTTATTTTGCATCTTTGACTTTATATTTGTTTAAACAATTGTACGTAATAAAAGTGAATACAGATTTGTTTTGAATATGTTCATATTGTCTAATATTTCTGTATTTACGTATTACAGTACTTACTTGATTTTAGATCAACATCAAAATGTGCAGAATTGCCCACCACTTGTAAACATGCTCAGTCCTAAATCAGTGCTGTGTATTTCAAAAAAAAAAAAAATCTAGTGTTTTTGTCTTTGATCAAATCTGCCAATTGAATAAATGTGCCAGTTGACACATGGATTATGAATCTGTGTCAACGTGACAAAACCCCTGGCTGAGCTTTTGAGCTTTTTTCTGAGGACCTGTCAGAACCACATGGAGGTCAAGTCCTTGCACACAAGCATCACTGATTGAGTTACTAACATAATCACGCTTCTGGTTTATACTTTTCATTCACTGCAACCCTTTATTCCTGTTTGAATGCAGTTTTAAGACATTTTAATAGGTATAAAATGGATTATTATAATAAAAATCATCCCTCTCACCTTTGACGTCATCAGCCGTGCAGTCTGCGCCTAACTCGGCCTGCTCCACCTTCCCATGAACCATGAAATGAATGATTTTTGTAGTCATTTCAGGGTGAGCTGGGACATCACAAGCTCCAGAAATGAGAATGAGGCCTCTTGACATTGAAGCGCACAAGCCGTACGCGTTGAGGCGCACCTGCAGCTGACACAAACCCCGCCCATGTATTGTCTCCTGATATACCGTAGGAGGGAGATTCCTTTGACGACAACAATGTCCAAAATAGTAATAGGGATGTGAAAGAAGCCATCTTTTAACTTCCTAAACAGGTGTGTGCCAATAGCCACATCACCTACATTCAGAGGTGGGTAGTAACGCGCTACATTTACTCCGTTACATCTACTTGAGTAACTTTTGGGATAAATTGTACTTCTAAGAGTAGTTTTAATGCAACATACTTTTACTTTTACTTGAGTATATTTATAGAGAAGAAATGCTACTTTTACTCCGCTCCATTTATCTACATTCAGCTCGCTACTCGCTACTGATTTGTATCCATCTGTTAATGCACGCTTTGTTTGTTTTGGTTTGTCAGACAGACCTTCAAAGTAGGATCTATCGCATGCCTGCGTTTCACCAATCAAATACACTCACTGGTGACGTTTGACTCCGTTTCACCAATCAAATGCAGTCACTGGTGACGTTTGACTCCGTTTCACCAATCAAATGCAGTCACTGGTGACGTTTGACTCCGTTTCACCAATCAAATGCAGTCACTGGTGACGTTTGACTCCATTTCACCAATCAAATGCAGTCACTGGTGACGTTTGACTTCGTTTCACCAATCAAATGCAGTCACTGGTGACGTTTGACTCCGTTTCACCAATCAAATGCAGTCACTGGTGACGTTTGACTCCGTTTCACCAATCAAATGCAGTCACTGGTGACGTTTGACTCCGTTTCACCAATCAAATCCAGTCACTGGTGACGTTTGACTCCGTTTCACCAATCAAATGCAGTCACTGGTGACGTGTGACTCCGTTTCACCAATCAAATCCAGTCACTGGTGACGTTTGACTCCGTTTCACCAATCAAATGCAGTCACTGGTGACGTTTGACTCCGTTTCACCAATCAAATCCAGTCACTGGTGACGTTTGACTCCGTTTCACCAATCAAATGCAGTCACTGGTGACGTTTGACTCCGTTTCACCAATCGTATACACTCACTGGTGATGTTTCACTCCGTTTCACCAATAAAATGCAGTCACTGGTGACGTTTGACTCCGTTTCACCAATCAAATGCAGTCACTGGTGACGTTTGACTCCGTTTCACCAATCAAATGCAGTCACTGGTGACGTTTGACTCCATTTCACCAATCAAATGCAGTCACTGGTGACGTTTGACTCCGTTTCACCAATCAAATGCAGTCACTGGTGACGTTTGACTCCGTTTCACCAATCAAATGCAGTCACTGGTGACGTTTGACTCCGTTTCACCAATCAAATGCAGTCACTGGTGACGTTTGACTCCGTTTCACCAATCAAATGCAGTCACTGGTGACGTTTGACTCCGTTTCACCAATCAAATGCAGTCACTGGTGACGTTTGACTCCGTTTCACCAATCAAATACAGTCACTGGTGACGTTTGACTCCGTTTCACCAATCAAATGCAGTCACTGGTGACGTTTGACTCCGTTTCACCAATCAAATGCAGTCACTGGTGACGTTTGACTCCATTTCACTAATCAAATGCAGTCACTGGTGACGTGTGACTCCATTTCACTAATCAAATGCAGTCACTGGTGACGTTTGACTCCGTTTCACCAATCAAATGCAGTCACAGGTGACGTTTGACTCCGTTTCACCAATCAAATGCAGTCACTGGTGACGTTTGACTCCGTTTCACCAATCAAATGCAGTCACTGGTGACGTTTGACTCCGTTTCACCAATCAAATGCAGTCACTGGTGACGTTTGACTCCGTTTCACCAATCAAATGCAGTCACTGGTGACGTTTGACTCCGTTTCACCAATCAAATGCAGTCATTGGTGACGTTTGACTCCGTTTCACCAATCAAATGCAGTCACTGGTGACGTTTGACTCCGTTTCACCAATCAAATGCAGTCACTGGTGACGTTTGACTCCGTTTCACCAATCAAATGCAGTCACTGGTGTCGTTTGACTCCGTTTCACCAATCAAATGCAGTCACTGGTGACGTTTGACTCCGTTTCACCAATCAAATGCAGTCACTGGTGACGTTTGACTCCATTTCACCAATCAAATGCAGTCACTGGTGACGTTTGACTTCGTTTCACCAATCAAATGCAGTCACTGGTGACGTTTGACTCCGTTTCACCAATCAAATGCAGTCACTGGTGACGTTTGACTCCGTTTCACCAATCAAATGCAGTCACTGGTGACGTTTGACTCCGTTTCACCAATCAAATCCAGTCACTGGTGACGTTTGACTCCGTTTCACCAATCAAATGCAGTTACTGGTGACGTGTGACTCCGTTTCACCAATCAAATCCAGTCACTGGTGACGTTTGACTCCGTTTCACCAATCAAATGCAGTCACTGGTGACGTGTGACTCCGTTTCACCAATCAAATGCAGTCCCTGGTGACGTGTGACTCCGTTTCACCAATCAAATCCAGTCACTGGTGACGTTTGACTCCGTTTCACCAATCAAATGCAGTCACTGGTGACGTTTGACTCCGTTTCACCAATCAAATCCAGTCACTGGTGACGTTTGACTCCGTTTCACCAATCAAATGCAGTCACTGGTGACGTTTGACTCCGTTTCACCAATCGTATACACTCACTGGTGATGTTTCACTCCGTTTCACCAATAAAATGCAGTCACTGGTGACGTTTGACTCCGTTTCACCAATCAAATGCAGTCACTGGTGACGTTTGACTCCGTTTCACCAATCAAATGCAGTCACTGGTGACGTTTGACTCCATTTCACCAATCAAATGCAGTCACTGGTGACGTTTGACTCCGTTTCACCAATCAAATGCAGTCACTGGTGACGTTTGACTCCGTTTCACCAATCAAATGCAGTCACTGGTGACGTTTGACTCCGTTTCACCAATCAAATGCAGTCACTGGTGACGTTTGACTCCGTTTCACCAATCAAATGCAGTCACTGGTGACGTTTGACTCCGTTTCACCAATCAAATGCAGTCACTGGTGACGTTTGACTCCGTTTCACCAATCAAATACAGTCACTGGTGACGTTTGACTCCGTTTCACCAATCAAATACAGTCACTGGTGACGTTTGACTCCATTTCACCAATCAAATGCAGTCACTGGTGACGTTTGACTCCGTTTCACCAATCAAATGCAGTCACTGGTGACGTTTGACTCCCGTTTCACCAATCAAATGCAGTCACTGGTGACGTGTGACTCCATTTCACCAATCAAATGCAGTCATTGGTGACGTTTGACTCCGTTTCACCAATCAAATGCAGTCACTGGTGACGTTTGACTCCGTTTCACCAATCAAATGCAGTCACTGGTGACATTTGACTCCGTTTCACCAATCAAATACAGTCACTGGTGACGTTTGACTCCATTTCACCAATCAAATGCAGTCACTGGTGACGTTTGACTCCGTTTCACCAATCAAATGCAGTCACTGGTGACGTTTGACTCCCGTTTCACCAATCAAATGCAGTCACTGGTGACGTGTGACTCCATTTCACCAATCAAATGCAGTCATTGGTGACGTTTGACTCCGTTTCACCAATCAAATGCAGTCACTGGTGACGTTTGACTCCGTTTCACCAATCAAATGCAGTCACTGGTGACGTTTGACTCCGTTTCACCAATCAAATGCAGTCACTGGTGACGTGTGACTCCGTTTCACTAATCAAATGCAGTCACTGGTGACGTTTGACTCCGTTTCACCAATCAAATGCAGTCACTGGTGACGTTTGACTCCGTTTCACCAATCAAATGCAGTCACTGGTGACGTTTGACTCCGTTTCACCAATCAAATGCAGTCACTGGTGACGTTTGACTCCGTTTCACCAATCAACTACAGTCACTGGTGACGTTTGACTCTGTTTCACCAATCAAATACAGTCACTGGTGACGTTTGACTCTGTTTCACCAATCAAATACAGTCACTGGTGACGTTTGACTCTGTTTCACCAATCAAATGCAGTCACTGGTGACGTGTGACTCCGTTTCACTAATCAAATGCAGTCACTGGTGACGTTTGACTCCGTTTCACCAATCAAATGCAGTCACTGGTGACGTTTGACTCCGTTTCACCAATCAAATGCAGTCACAGGTGACGTTTGACTCCGTTTCACCAATCAAATGCAGTCACTGGTGACGTTTGACTCCGTTTCACCAATCAAATGCAGTCACTGGTGACGTTTGACTCCGTTTCACCAATCAAATGCAGTCACTGGTGACGTTTGACTCCGTTTCACCAATCAAATGCAGTCACTGGTGACGTTTGACTCCGTTTCACCAATCAAATGCAGTCACTGGTGACGTTTGACTCCGTTTCACCAATCAAATGTAGACACTGGTTCAACCCTTTTTCGATTACGCATGCACTTCCTGGTACCCTAGCACCTCCAAAACCCTCAAATCTAGACTCCAAACATCCCAGAACAAGCTAGTCAGATTACTTCTAGACCTCCACCCCAGATCACACCTCACTCCTACCCACTTCTCCAAAGTGGGCTGGCTCTGGGTGGAGGACAGAGTAAAACAACTTGCACTGAGCCTAGTCTATAAAATCCGCTACACTTCCCTGATACCGAAGTACATGTCAAACTACTTCCTTAACGTAAATGACCGCCATAACCACAACACCAGGGGGAGCTCCACTAACCACGTTAAACCCAGATTCCCATCTAACAAAGGTCTTAACTGATTCTCCTTCTATGCCACATCAATATGGAATGCACTCCCAACAGGTGTAAAAGAAAGTGCATCTCTATCCTCCTTCAATTCCGCACTAAAAGAACACCTCCAGGCAACTTCAACCCTAAACTAACACCCTCCCCGGATTGTTAATAATCAAATGTAAATAATCAAATGTAGATACTTTTTCTTATGCTTTCTGATTTCTCTCTGTCCACTACTTGCTGTACATATCCTACCAAGTCAGACCTACACTGTTTCAATATCCATTTCTTTGTTCTCAATTGTTGATGACTGAAGTGATGATAACAACCAAACCTAACCCCCCCGCCCCCTCCACATCCCACACCCCGGATTGTAAATAATGTAAATAATTCAATGTATATACCCTGATGATTATCTTGTGTGATGACTGTATTATGATGATAGTATATATCTGTATCATGAATCAATTTAAGTGGACCCCGGCTTAAACAAGTGTAAAAACTTATTGGGGTGTTACCATTTAGTGGTCAATTGTACGGAATATGTACTGTACTGTGCAATCTACTAATCAAATCAAATCAACTTTATTAGTCTCAATCAATCAAAAAAACAAACTAGTAGGGTTGTACGGTATACGGGTATTAGTATAGTACTGCAATACTAATTAATCATATTTGGTACCATACCGCCTTTGAAAAGTACCGGTCCGCCACACCCTAAGATTTTTTTTTTGAAATAAAGCCAATAATGCAATATTTTCCAGTCCCTTTTATTTAGAAAATTATCAAAATAATATTGGCATCGGGACAACACTAGTCACTAAAGCATACTTGCCAACCCTCCCGGATTTTCCGGGAGACTCCCGAAATTCAGCGCCTCTCCCGAAAACCTCCCTGGACAAATTTTCTCCCGAAAATCTCCCGAAATGCAGGCGGAGCTGGAGGCCACGCCCCCCTCCAGCTCCACAATATAAAGAACGTCTACAGTAAAGCAGTCCGTTTGCCGTAAACAGCAATGTTGTGACACTCTTAAACAGGACAATACTGCCATCTAGTGCATTTGATGAAAGCACTTTTGTGCGTGCCACACAGCAATGCATCACCAGTGAGGGTGTTCAGCATGGTTAGAAAAATAGTGACAGAGAATAGAACAAGGATGGACAATTCAACCCTTAACTCAACAATGAGTAGATGAGTGTTATGTGTGTGTATATGTGTAAATAAATGAACACTGAAATTCAAGTATTTCTTTTTTATATATATATATATATATATATATATATATATATATATATATATCCATCCATCCATTTTCTACCGCTTATTCCCTTCAGGGTCGCGGGGATATATATATAATATATATATATATATATATATATATATATATATTTATATATATATACGGTATGTGAAATACTTGACTTGGTGAATTCTAGCTGTAAATATACTCCTCCCCTCTTAACCACGCCCCCAACCACGCCCCCCGCACCCACCCCCACCCCCCACCTCCCGAAATTGGAGGTCTCAAGGTTGGCAAGTATGCACTAAAGTATCATGCAAAAGTGCAGATTCCAACAATTGAAAGACTTAGTATTAGAGATGTCCGATATTATCGGCCGATAAATGTTTTAAAATGTAATATCGGAAATGATCGGTATCGTTTTTTTTTTTATTATCGGTATCGTTTTTGTTGTTGTTGTTTTTTTTTTATTAAATCAACATAAAAAAACACAAGATACACTTACAGTTAGTACACAAACCCAAAAAACATCCCTCCCCCGTTCACACAAAAGGGTTGTTTCTTTCTGTTATTAATATTGTGGTTCCTACATTATATATCAATATATATCAATACAGTCTGCAAGGGATACAGTCCGTAAGCACACATGATTGTGCGTGCTGCTGCTCCACTAATAGTACTAACCTTTAACACTTCATTTTACTCATTTTCATTCATTACTAGTTTCTATGTAACTGTTTTTATATTGTTTTACTTTCTTTTTTATTCAAGAAAATGTTTTTAATTAATTTTTTTTTTTTTTTTTTTTAAAGGACCTTATCTTCACCATACCTGGTTGTCCAAATTAGGCATAATAATGTGTTAATTCCATGACTGTATACATCAGTATCGGTTGATATCGGTATCGGTTGATATTGGTATCGGTAATTAAGGGTTTGGTCAATATCGAATATCGGCAAAAAGCCATTATCGGACATTAGTGATGGGTCCGGCAACACCGAAGCATCGGCGCATGCGTCGAGCTCATAGAGCAAAACCCTGTGTCGGTGCGCGTACCGCTTTTAGAAAGTCACGTGACCGATCATGAGCTGTTTTGGTCACGTGACCGATACGCCAACTGTGTCGCCTCCTCTGTGCCCTGTGAGCGGGTCTTTTCTACAGCCGGAGAAATAATAACTAAGAGAAATCGTCTAAAATGTAATACGTCGGAAAAACTTATTTTTTTTTTTTTAAATAAAAATGTGTAAAAAAATAAAATTAAAACAATTCCCAGTCCACAATCATCCACAACACGTTCTCTTAGATTTCCATGTTATGATACATGTTCACATTATTTATTGACTGTATCTAAAAAAGATAAAAATATATTTTAATTTAAATGAAGATATGAAATAATCCTAAATGACTTGGTTTATATTATTGTATATACTAGGGCAGGGGTCACCAACGCGGTGCCCGCGGTCACCAGGTAGCCCGTAAGGACCAGATCAGTCGCCCGCTGGCCTGTTCTAAAAATAGCTCAAAGAGCAGCACTTACCAGTGAGCTGCCTCTATTTTTTTAAATTGTATTTATTTACTAGCAAGCTGGTCTCACTTTGCTCGACATTTTTAATTCTAAAAGAGACAAAACTCAAATAGAATTTGAAAATCCAAGAAAATATTTTAAAGACTTGGTCTTCACTTGGAATAAGCGGTAGAAAATGGATGGATGGATGGGTCTTCACTTGTTTAAATAAATTCATTTATTTTTTACTTTGCTTCTTATTACTTTTAGAAATACAATTTTAGAGAAAAAATACAACCTTAAAAAAGATTTTAGGATTTTTAAACAAATATACCTTTTTACCTTTTAAATTTCTTCCTCTTCTTTCCTGACAATTTAAATCAATGTTCAAGTAAAACAATTTTTTATTATTATTGTAAAGAATAATAAATATTTTTAGCTTCTGGTTTTTCGACGAAGAATATTTGTGAAATATTTCTTCAAACTTACTATGATTAAAATTCAAAACAATTATTCTGGCAAATCTAGAAAATCTGTAGAATCAAATTTAAATCTTATTTCAAAGTATTTTGAATTTCTTTTAAAATTTTTGTTCTGGAAAATCTAGAAGAAATACTGATTTGTCTTTGTTAGAAATATAGCTTGGTCCAATTTGTTAAATATTCTAACAAAGTGCAGATTGGATTTTAACCAATTTAAAACTCTAAAATTCTAAAATTGATCTTAATCAGGAAAAATGACTAATGATGTTCCATAAATTATTTTTTTAATTTTTTCAAAAAGATTCAAATTAGCTAGTTTTTCTCTTCTTTTTGTCGGTTGAATTTTGAATTATAAAGAGTCGAAATTGAAGATACACTATGTTTCAAAATTTTATTTTAATTTTTTTCGTGTTTTCTCCTCTTTTTAACCGTTCAATTAAGTGTTTTTTTCATCATTTATTCTCTACAAAAAACCTTCCGTAAAAGGAAAAAAAAAATGTACGACGGAATGACAGACAGAAATACCCATTTTTTTATATATATAAATGTATTTATTTAGCTATTCTTGTTTAAATCACACTAACGTGTAACTTACAAATGACAATATATTTATTTATTTAAGTGTGTATCAAACTGGTAGCCCTTCGCATTAATCAGTACCCAAGAAGTAGTTTTTGGTTTCAAAAAGGTTGGTGACCCCTGTACTAGGGCATCAAATCAGTGTCAGTTGAGTCGGTCCATAGGTTGCCTGTAGGGATTTTTAATGTCCAGCAGATGTCAGTATTTAGTGACACAGTATCGACACAGTATCAATACAGTTTTGCAATGTGTCGAAACGCTTCATGACGCCTCATCAACCCATCACTATCGGACATCCCTACTTAGTATAGTTGAAGACTTACTGTCATTAATCCCGGTGCCGAAGAAGTCTCCCATCACCAGCCTGAATGATTACCGACCAGTGGCCCTCACTCCGGTAATCATGAAGTGCTTCGAGCGACTTGTTCTCCAGCACATCAAGGACCATATCCCTCCAGACTTCGACCCCCACCAGTTCGCATACCGGGCGAACAGGTCCACAGAGGACGCCATCGCTGTTGCTCTCCACTCTGCTCTGAACCACCTGGAGCAGCAGCAGAGCTACGTCCGGATGCTCTCTGTGGACTATAGCTCTGCCTTCAATACAATAATCCCGGACAGACTCTGCAATAAACTGGACACTCTTGGCCTCCCCCCTCTCACAAACGCCTGGATAAGGGACTTCCTAACGGACCGACCCCAGAATGTGAGACTTGGCCCGCACCTCTCATCCTCCCGCACGCTGAGCATCGGCTCCCCACAGGGCTGTGTGCTGAGCCCCCTCCTCTACTGCCTTTACACCCATGACTGCAGTCCGGCCCACAGTGACAACCTTACCGTCAAGTTCGCCGACGATACCACAGTGGTCGGGCTCATCTCCAGGGGTGACGAGGCTGCCTACAGAGAGGAGGTCCTGAAGCTGACGGCCTGGTCTTCGGAGAACAACCTCGCTCTCAACACCAGCAAGACCAGAGAGATCATCGTCGACTTCAGGAGGAGCAGCACCGACCCTGCCCCCCTCTACATCAACGGCGAGCGTGTAGAGAGGGTCCACACCTTCAGGTACCTTGGAGTCCACATCTCTAATGACTTCTCCTGGACAGTCAACACCACATCAATCATCAAGAAGGCTCAGCAGCGGCTACACTTCCTTAGAGTCCTCGGGAAGTACAACCTGAAGCCTGACTTGCTGCTGACCTTCTACCGCTCGTCCATCGAGAGCCTGCTGACCTACTGTATTACGGTACGGTACGGCAGCTGCACTGCAGCAGACAGGGAGAGGCTGCAAAGAGTGGTCAAGACGGCTCAGAAGATCATCGGCCGCCCTCTCCCCTCTCTGACGGACATCTACACCTCCCGCTGCCTCAACAGAGCCAGTGCCATCATCAAGGACAGCACCCACCCTGGCTCTGACCTGTTCCACCTGCTGCCCTCTGGGAAGCGCTACAGGTGCATTAAAACCAAAACAAACAGGCTAAAGAACAGCTTCTTCCCCAGGGCCATAACCATCCTGAACGGACTGCCCCATTGTCCCTCATAACTGCCTTCTCTTCGGTGCAATAACCCATTCCACCAACCACCCTGTTTTTTTTTTTCATGTATATATTCATTTCACACCATATTCATTGCACTTCTACATTTTTTATATTTTTAATATTTGCACATTGTTTTTCTAGCATGCACACATCGCACTGTATGGAATGGCCTCAATCTCGTTACCTTGCGTAATGACAATAAAGCTGATTCTGATTCTTCTGATTATAAAACATGAGTGCACATCATAATGGCAGCTACACTTTACATCTTAGACATCTAAAAAAAATGATTTGGGAATGTCCGGCGGGCCAGATTGAAAAGCTTAACGGGCCCCATGTGGCCCCCGGGCCTTCATTTGCCCTGGTCCGGTTTAAAGTCATATCCAACAATTGCGACAACGACTTTTTATTGACAATATCGGCTACTAAGTTTCATTTTTTAATGATTTCTGCTAGTAGTGTGCCTCTGGAATTTTTCAATGAAAAAAAACGTGCCTTGGCTCCAAAAAAAAGGTTGATTTGATATCCTGGTTGGGGATTGCTGTTCTACGGCACACGATGAGGGTCATACTTTGACGTATTCGCCTAATGGTCATCTGCTTTTAATATCTTATCTTACGACAATACGCGGCCGAGGACTCGTACACATGCAAATAATACATATATATTTTTAACAAAGTACACTTCGATGTGTGCTAATAACATTTGCCGGGCTGCAATGTGAGTGAACGGAAGCCGCGGACCGAAGCAGCGTCGCCACTTCTAGACTTTGCTTCATCTGGTGAGTGAATTTTGAACATCAATATAATAATAGTTAATCATTCACACACACAAAAAAAAGGCGCCACACGTCCTTTCGCAAAGTCACGCCGGAGGCGAGCTAAAGTGCCAACTCGGCCGTGGCCGGCTGGGACCACTTGGATAGCGGACGTGCTAGCAGGCGAGCTAGCGGCCAAACAGACTATCAATGACAAATAGTGGCCGCGTGTTCCCGCCTCTAAGCAAACAGTCATTAATGTCATTAAAGTTGAGTTTCTAACGGTTACAGGGGCTTTATTATTGACGTCCATTGCTTACGTGAAGTCTTAACTGAGATGTTTGCTGTGTGCTTAAGTGGACAGGATGGTTGGGACTTTATGATAATGGCGGTGCCAGCAACGGCAGCTGCTTCCTTAAAACCATAACCAGCTTACACGCCGGACCAAAGGGAGCCTGCTGGGAATTGTGCTCGCACTCCTCCCGAGTTGCCCTCCATGGCGGAGGAAGAGGAGGAGGAAGCGGCGATGGCGGCGGAGTGTCTGCTGGAGCAGGTGATGCTCAAGGACCTGAGCAAGAGGCTCCAGGTGGGCCAGGAACTAGTCGCGATAATCCTGCAAGAAGACAAGTGCCCCGGGCTGCAGCAGGACCAAGGAGTGCTGGACAGGATTGTGGAGACGGTCGCCAGCTCCTGGGTCAACTCCAGCAACTTTAAGGTCAGTTTTAGGCCCTGTTTACACTAATCCTGGGTTAATCCCACCTAACTTTATCCGTGTCCACACACACACACACACACAATAGTCATTTAACCCTTGTGTGGTGTTCAGAGGTGGGTAGAGTAGCCAGAAATTGTACTCAAGTAAGAGTACTGTTACTTTAGAGATTTATTACTCAAGTAAAAGTAAGGAGTAGTCACCCAAATATTTACTTGAGTAAAAGTAAAAAGTATGTTGTGAAAAAACTACTCAAGTACTGAGTAACTGATGAGTAACATATACACACACACACATATATATATATATATATATATATATATATATATATATATATATATATATACATATATATATATATACACACATATATATATGTATACATACATTGATATATACAGTATATAATTGATATTTATTTATTTTGCCGTTTTTGTTTACATGTTTAAGGTGTTTTAATGAATATACATCCAGGGCCGGCCCGTGGCATAGGCCGTATAGGCAAATGCTAAGGGCGCCGTCCATCAGGGGGCGCCACGCCAGTGCCACAAATGTTGGAGAAAAAAAGAAAAAAAGAAAGAAAGTTGGTACCGTATTTTCCGCACTATAAGGCGCACCGGATTATTAGCCGCACCTTCAATGAATGGCATATTTCATAACTTTGTCCACCAATAAGCCGCCCCGGACTATAAGCCGCGCCTACGCTGCGCTAAAGGGAATGTCAAAAAAACAGTCAGATAGGTCAGTCAAACTTTAATAATATATTAAAAACCAGCGTTCTAACAACTCTGTTCACTCCCAAAATGTACGCAAATGTGCAATCACAAACATAGTAAAATTCAAAATAGTGCAGAGCAATAGCAACATAATGTTGCTCGAACGTTAATGTCACAACACACAAAATAAACATAGCGCTCACTTTCTGAAGTTATTCTTCATTCGTAAATCCTTCGTCTTCGGTGTCCGAAGTGAAAAGTTGGGCAAATTTACGATCCACTGGCAGATGTTGGCGTCGTCTGGCGCCGCCTCCTCGTCTTAGTGAAGGTGTGTTCGCCTTCTGTCATCCATTGTTCCCACGCAGTTAGCAGTCTAGCTTCGAATGCCCTGTTGACACCAATATCTAGCGGCTGGAGGTCTTTTGTCAATCCACCCGGAATGACGGCGAGTATTGAATTAAGCGCGTAAGCGTGTCTCTCAATGTGCTGTTATGAGCTAGCAAATATAACAACTACACTACCCAGCATGCAACGATAGTTACGAGCATGCGGTAGCCCTGAGAAGCGTTGTATGCTGGCAGTTAGAATGTGGTTATGAGCACGCTGTGAGTAAACGTTGAGAACTCAGTTAACACGCCTCGTCTGCATTATTTATAATTAGACAGACAACACACTTAATAGGAGCCATTTTGGGGTCTTTACATAAACACACAAATGGAAATGAAACGTCACATATCCCAGCATGCACCGCGCACTTCTTCTACGGGGAAAAAAGATGGCGGCTGTTTACCGTAGTTGCGAGACCTAAACTTTATGAAAATTAATCTTAATATTTATCCATATATAAAGCGCACCGGGTTATAAGGCGCACTGTCAGCTTTTGAGAAAATTTGTGGTTTTTAGGTGCGCCTTATAGTGCGGAAAATACGGTACTATTATTTCTAAATACAAAAAATAATCACACGTTAATTAAAATGCAAAGTAAAGCCTATTTAATAGAAATATTATTTGTTACAACATTACGCCCCCCCCCCTCTCCCTTACCGTAACATGACTCTTTTTGGACGTCACCACATCAAAAAATCAACACAAGATGTCAAAACGGCCAAAACTGTCAGGTGCCCAAGGAAGAAAAAAGAGAAAAGAAGAGGAGTAGAAACGAGAAAAGACAGAGGTAGCAGGTAGGTAACGTTAGCCTACATGAAATTATTTGTCTGTTACAGAATGTGATAGTAACCTGGCTTGTTAGCATTAAGCTAATGTTACATGATTCGGCAATTGCTAATCAATAAATAGCTAGTTCTGTTTTAACGTCGGGTTAATATTGTGGAGGGGGCTAAATTGTTATGGAAAATAATAATGTAACGTTAGGTAATTACTGTACTCCCACCTTACATTCCTCAGGTATTAGATCTTTTAAGCAGGTGTTTTTTGTTTACATTGTTATTGCCTTCTGGTTAGCTAATGTTTGCCCTGCAGGTAATAATCACTTGTCCACCCCTTTATATATTAGGTATAGTTGTAAGTAAAAAAAAAAAGAAAAAAGGTCAAAGATAAAGCTATTCGGTTTCTTGCCTAGGGCGCCAGATTGGTTAGGGCCGGGCCTGATATACATGCATGTTTAACACATATATATTCCTTTCTTTCATGAAAACAAGAATATAAGTTGGTGTATTACCTGATTCTGATGACTTGCATTGATTGTAATCAGACAGTAGTGATGATAACGTCCACGTTTTCAAATGGAGGAGAAAAAAAGTTCCTCCTTTCGGTCTAATACCACATGAAAGTGGTTGGTTGTTGGCTTCTTATTTGTCCAGCTTCCATATTCGTTTTTATACACTTTACAAGAAATACATTGGCGGCAAACTCCGTAGCTTGCTAGCTTGTTTGCACTGGCTTTCGGAGACTCTTATTTTGAAAGTGCAGGCGCGATGGAGCGGCACTTTTATTGTGAAGACAGGAACTGTGCAGTCAGTCTTTAGGCTTTTGACGGGATGTACGGTTAAAATAAAAAAGGGTCTTTTTTCCTTCACACTTTTGATTGATTGATTGGAACTTGTATTAGTAGATTGCACAGTACAGTACATATTCCGTACGATTGACCACTAAATGGTAACACCCGAATAAGTTTTTCAACTTGTTTAAGTCAGGTCATGTGACCACCTGGCTCTGATTGGTCCAACGTCACCAGTGACTGCATCTGATTGGTGGAACGGAGTGAACGTCACCAGTGACTGTATTTGTTGAAACGCAGGCACTATGAAGGTCTGTCTGACAGACCAAAACAAACAAAGCGTGCATTAACAGATCGTTAAAAATTAGTAGCGAGTAGCGAGCTGAATGTAGATAAAAGTAGCGGAGTAAAAGTAGCGTTTCTTCTCTATAAATATACTCAAGTAAAAGTAAAAGTATGTTGCATTAAAACTACTCTTAGAAGTACAATTTATCCCAAAAGTTACTCAAGTAGATGTAACGGAGTAAATGTAGCGCGTTACTACCCACCTCTGGTGGTGTTCGGGTCTCTGGGACCCGTTCTCATTTTTTATTAAAAGAAAAATGATACAATTAATTTTTCAAACTGAGACTCACTGACTTTGGCTCATTTTCTGTGAAGAAAGGTTCCCTCCGGGTACTCCGGCTTCCTCCCACCTCCAAAGACATGCACCTGGGGATAGGTTGATTGGCAACATTGGCCCTAGTGCAGTGGTTCTTAATCTGGGTTCGATTGAACCCTAGGGGTTCGGTGAGTCGGCCTCAGGGGTTCGGCGGAGGTCAAAACACACCCGACTCATCGTGTAAATACAAACTTCTCCCTATCGGCATATTACTGATATGGCTACAGCTGACTAATTTGCAGGTGTGTAATTTGTTGTGAGTTTATGCACTGTGTTTCAAGATTCAAGATTCAAGATGCTTTATTATTGTCCATTCTTTAACATGTACAAAACACATAAGAACTGAAATTTCATTTTCAGCACAACTCGGTATTGGTTTTGTTCTTTGAACAAGGCATACCTGCCAACTACTCCGGTTTTCCCATAATTAGTACGGTTTTCATCAACCTATTCCGGGTTACGGTTGCAGTGATAAAAAATACGGTTTTTCATTAATTAAAAAAAAAATTTTTTTTAAATGCGCGAGGCTATTTATAGCACCGCTGCCAAGCACGAGGCATTGTTTCCAAACGAGCGAACGATCATGGGATCAGCCGGAGAAAAATCGCAAACGAGTCTTAAACCGAAAAGAAAACTGCAGTCATTCCGTGAAGAATATTCAAAAGCCTATCCGGGAATAATTATCCGGTCCAAAAAGGGTGAAAACTACGCGAATTGCACCTTGTGCAGACAAGATTTTTCGATCGGACACGGAGGAATTAGCGATGTAAAAGACCACGTTGGGACAAAAAAACACAAGTCTAATGCCGTTGCTAAATTTGGATTTTAGCCACAAAAAGGTAATGACACCAATGTTATCTATTGGAATTGTTTAGTACTGTTATACTGTTAAAAGTGTTTATACTATTTATGCTTTCAAGTCCAAGTTGAAGAAATCTTGTTAAATGTTGACAGCATAACTACCAAAATACAGAAGTATGTCCTTAATATTTTTGCAGTGCTATTTCTGTTGAAAAGTTCAAATGATTACATTAGAGATGTGATGTGCCACTTTTCAAGTGTCTG
The DNA here is from genome assembly GCF_033978685.3 of Nerophis lumbriciformis. Classification (NCBI taxonomy): domain Eukaryota; kingdom Metazoa; phylum Chordata; class Actinopteri; order Syngnathiformes; family Syngnathidae; genus Nerophis; species Nerophis lumbriciformis. The sequence continues at coordinate 35,258,619 of NC_084575.2, forward strand.
ATGGCTTCAATTAATTTTCATTCATTTTTCATATTTTGAATTCTTTTGAAAGGCTTACAAAAAAACTACATTTGAATTGTAATTCCATGCTGTTGACAGGACTATTAATTTTAATGAAGTTAGCTTACCATGTTTACAGTATGATAATTGTGATAGAAATGTGAATTTTAGGCACAGAATATTTTTTACAATTGAACAAGGCAGTAGATTATACAAGCTTGGACAGAAAGTTAATAATGACACCAATTTTTTTTAAATGGAATTGTTTAGTACTGTTTTACCATTTGTTTACTGTAAAAAGTGTTTATACTGTTTATACTTTCAATGAACAAATTGAAGTCTTGTGAAAGGTTGACAGGATAACTGGCATTAACTGTCAAAATAATTTCAAACTATTGAAGTTAGCTTACAGAATAAACATGTCAATCAACCCATATGATTTTTGCTGTAATATTTTTGTTTTGAAAAGTCACTGTGACTGATAGAAAAGTGATGGTTTTAGCAACATTTTAACCTGTCTGAATGCTAATAATCATTTTGCGTCGGGAGGCGAAGCCTGAACCCCCCACCGGGACTTTGTCCTGGACCTACCGGGGCCTGCGGCCCCTGGACCCTGGCTACTAGGTTTTTCTGATTTCAAAAGTTGGCAGGTATGACAAGGTGATGTTCATGCACAGTTCATTTTGTGCACCAGTAAAAAAACATGGTAATACTTTAGTATGGGGAACATATTCACCATTAATTAGTTGCTTATTAACATGCAAATTAGTAACATATTGGCTCTTAACTAGTCATTATTAAGTACTTATTAATGCCTTATTCGGCATGGCCTTATTATAACCCTAACCCTCTAACCCTGACCCTAACCAAATAACTCTAAATTAAGTCTTTATTACTTAGAATATGTTCCCCTAGTGTCCAAATAACTCTAAATTAAGTCTGTGTTACTTAGAATATGTTCCCCATACTAAAGTGTTACCAAAAACATATAACTTTGTCTTGAATTTGAAAAAAAACCAACATTTTATTTGTCGGTACCTCCAACTAGGTTAAGAACCACTGCCCTAGTGTGTGAATGTGAATGTTGTCTGTCTATCTGTGTTGACCCTGCGATGAGGTACCAATACTTGTCAACCCTCCCGATTTTCCCGGGAGACTCCCGAATTTCAGTGCCTCTCCCGAAAATCTCCCGGGGCAACCATTCTCCCAAATTTCTCCCGGACAACAATATTAAGGGCGTGCCTTTAGCGTCTTCTACAAGTTTCTAGTTTCAAGTTTATTCACAATACCATACCAATTACAATAGTAGTGACTATCATTTAAAGATGATGGTAAGTGAAAGGGTGCCCCAAATAAGCTAGAAGAAGCTTTTGACAGGGGGTCCAGAGGACAGTATATACATGGAATGATGAAACAAAAAAAAAGAAGAACAATGCTATATTATAAACACAAGATAATAGTACTAAAGCAAGCATACATACATACATACATTCATTCAACCATGCACAACCCAACAGTAGTCTACCCCACATGAGGCATTAGAGATAGGTGGTTAATAGATAAGTTTTCAGTTTCTTTTTGAAGTTGGAGAATGAATACAGCATCTTGAGGCTCTCATTAAGCCGGTTCTAAATCTTTGGACCCCTGCATACAACACTTGGAGCGGTACAAGCCAGTAGACCATGTTAACCTGATATCAGATCTAAGCTACGAGTGCTGTGGGCATGCTGGGGATGATAGATAGGAACCAAGCTACAGAGCCTAAGAGCCTGTCGTCGCGTCCACTTTTTAACCAGTCAAACAGCGTGCCGGCCCAGTCACATGTTGTATGCGGCTTCTGCAGACATACTAAGTGAATGCAAGGCATACTTGGTCAACAGCCATACAGGTCACACTGAGGGTGGCCGTATAAACAAGTTTAACACGGTTACAAAAATGCGCCACACTGTGAACCCACACCAAACAAGAATGACAAACACATTTCGGGAGAACATCTGCACCGCAGAGGTGGGTAGAGTAGCCAGAAATTGTACTCAAGTAAGAGTACTGTTACTTTAGAGATTTATTACTCAAGTAAAAGTAAGGAGTAGTCACCCAAATATTTACTTGAGTAAAAGTAAAAAGTATGTTGTAAAAAAACTACTCAAGTACTGAGTAACTGATGAGTAACATACACACACATATCATATATATATATATATATATATATATATATATATATATATATATATATATATATATATATATATATATATATATATATATATATATATATACATACATTGATATATACAGTATATAATTTATATATTATTTTTTTGCCGTTTTTGTTTACATGTTAAAGGTGTTTTAATGAATATACATGCATGTTTAACACATATAGATTCCTTTCTTTCATGAAGACAAGAATATAAGTTGGTGTATTACCTGATTCTGATGACTTGCGTTGATTGGAATCAGACAGTAGTGTTGATAACGTCCACGTTTTCAAATGCAGGAGAAAAAAAGTTCCTCCTTTCTGTCCAATTCCACATGAAAGTGGTTGGTTTTTGGCATCTTATATGTCCAGCTTCCATATTCGTTTTTATACACTTTACAAGAAATACATTGGCGGCAAACTCCGTAGCTTGCTAGCTTGTTTGCGCAGGCTTTCGGAGACTCTTATTTTGAAAGCGCAGGCGCGATGGAGCGGCACTTTTATTGTGAAGACAGGAACTGTGCAGTCAGTCTTGAGGCTTTTGACGGGGTGTACGGTTGAAATAAAAAATTGTCTTTTTTCCTTCACACTTTTGATTGATTGATTGGAACTTGTATTAGTAGATTGCACAGTACAGTACATATTTCGTACAATTGACCACTAAATGGTAACACCCCAATAAGTTTTTCAACTTGTTTAAGTCAGGTCATGTGACCCCTGGCTCTGTTTGATTGGTCCAACGTCACCAGTGACTGCATCTTATTGGTGGAACGGAGTGAACGTCACCAGTGACTGTATTTGTTGAAACGCAGGCACTATGAAGGTCTGTCTGACAGACCAAAACAAACAAAGCGTGCATTAACAGATCGATAAAAATTAGTAGCGAGTAGCGAGCTGAATGTAGATAAAAGTAGCGGCGTAAAAGTAGCGTTTCTTCTCTATCAATATACTCAAGTAAAAGTAAAAGTATGTTGCATTAAAACTACTCTTAGAAGTACAATTTATCCCAAAAGTTACTCAAGTAGATGTAACGGAGTAAATGTAGCGCGTTACTACCCACCTCTGACAGCGATACAGGTTACACTGACGGTGCCGGTATAAATAACTTTAACACTGTTAGAAATATGCGCCACACTGTGAATCCACACCAAACAAGAATGACAAACACATTTCGGGAGAACATCCGCACCGTAACACAACAGAACAAATACCCAGAATCCCATGCAGCCCTAACTCTTCCGGAGCCACACATATTATGTGACTGAGCCAGCATTCGCTGGACAGAGTGAAAAGCGGACGTGATGATTTTTGGGAGGGGCACTGAAACTTGAGAGTCTCCCGGGAGGGTTGGCAAGTATGAGAATTAGCGGTGAATGCGGTGTTACCGCGGCACCGCCGCTGAATATAATCGGCGGGCCAGCTCTAGTGTTAATTTGATATCGCCTCAAGGGCCAAGTGAAATTACACGGCGGGCCAGAGTTTGACGCCCATATGATATACACCCCTGCTACAACCAATCCCTGCCCCCCTCCCCCCCAATCTCCCGAATTTGGAGGTCTCAAGGTTGGCAAGTATGGGTGTACCCCGCCTTCCGCCGAATGCAGCTGAGATAGGCTCCAGGCCCCAAAAGAGACAAGCGGTAGAAAATGGATGAAACATATATCAGAATACATATTTAAAGACCACACACCATACACCCCCCCTACACATTTCTATTACATATAAGATGTCCGGGTCCACTGGACCGGGGCTAATAGAAGTGTGGAAATTGATGTTCTGTGTAACACACACACACACACACACACACACACACACACACACACACACACACACACACACACACACACACACACACACACACACACACACACACACACACACACACACACACACACACACACAGCAGGTCTAGACAGGAGGAGGACAGAGTGTAGGTGGGTGGAGTATAAAATTAAACGTGTTAAAGTAATTTAATGATGATCTGTATAATGTAAATAATTTGATTTAATTAGGTGAACGACAACATATCTGAATTATTGTGTAGAAATATGGGAAACAACTACAAATGTGGGCTTTATTCACTAACTGTGTTGAAAAAAAGATAAATTATAATAATACAAAATGTTGGATATAGAGAACATACAAACACTTTATTTATTAAATTAGATAGATTTGGTGCATTTGCAAACAGCTAAAATGATGTACAAAGCAAACTATAACCTGCAAGCCAAGAATGTACAACAATTCTCCTCAACAGAAGAGTTGGAATATAACCTTAGAGGAAATTCTAATTTAAAACATTTGTATGCTCGTACAACACTTACAACCTTTATTATATCAGTATGTGTAATTAAATGATGGAATGGATTTAGCAAAGAAATGAAACAAAGCACCAATATGATTCAGTTTAAGAGACTGTTCAAACTACAAGTGTTCACAAAGTACACACAACAAGAATTATGATGAACATCTTGAACCCTTTCTTTCCCTTTTTTTTTATGACACAAAGATTATTTATGTATTTAATATTTGTTTGCTTACTATGGTATATTTAGGGACCGCAATGTCCCTTTGGGACAGAGGACCCTATTGTATTTCGTGCGTTTTATTATTATTATTATTATTCCGCCGCCTCTTTGAGCTCTAATTTGACCCCCTTAACATGCTTCAAAACTCACCATATTTGACACATACATCAGCACTGGCGAAAATTGCCATCTAATAAAAAAACAACAACCCAAAACTCAAAATTGCGCTCTAGCGCCCCCTAGGAAAAACTGCTTGTAACTTCCGGTAGGAATGTCGTAGAGACATGAAACAAAAACCTCTATGTAGGTCTCACTTAGACCTAGATTTCAAAAATCAACAGGAAGTTGGCAATTCCCCCTTCAAAACAACATTTTAGTAAAAACAGTCACTTTTGCCTCTTTGAGCTGTAATTTGACCCCCTTAACATGCTTCAAAACTCACCAAACTGGACACACACATCAGGACTGGCAAAAATTGCGATCTAATAAAAAAAACAAAAAACCCAAAACTCAAAATTGCGCTCTAGCGCCCCGTAGGAAGAAAACACAGACACATCTGCTCCTAGGAGGAAAACTCAGACAAAACTGCCTTAACTTCCAGTAGGAATGTCTTAGAGACATGAAACAAAAACCTCTATGTAGGTCTCACTTATACTTACATTTCATATATTGACAACTCCCAGCGAAAATCAACAGGAAGTTTGTAATTCCCCCTTCAAAACAAAGGTTTTGTAAAAAACGGTCATCTTTTTTCAAACATTATCTCCTCTGAGCGCGTTTGTTGTGTCGGCTTCAAACTAACACAGGAGAGAGATTGAACCCTTCTGATTAAAAGTTGACCAAAGAGTTTTAATTACTGTTTCGGTTTGGATTTTATGTGCCGTCAAAGTCGGTCCCGTCCATTGCTTTAATATTTATTTATTAGTTATTTATTCAGTGTTTTTTTTTTTACAGAGAACAAGGACATTGGATACAATTGCTATGGTATGAAAAGGAGTAGGATTTAATAAACTCAGCTAATGAAACAACTGGACATATGTGACCAGGCAACCAATCTGGCGCCCTAGGCAAGATTTTAGGTGGCGCCCCCCCACATCGGCAGTGAAGTGTATATACTCACAAGAAACCGAATAGCTTTGTCTTTGACCTTTTTTTTTTACTTAAAGAAAGCAAATTAACAATCAGAATAGTTAACAAGATTAAAAAAAAAAAAGAATAAATGAATGAATACAAAAAATAAAAAATGAATATATGAAATACAATATTTTTTACATACATAAACACAAAATAAAACGTGTCAACAAGTTGCATAAAATAAATTAAAAATAAAATATAAATAAGGCACTGCACAAAACAAGATATCAAACCAGTATTACTTTAACAACTATATTACAAAAAAGGGGATCCTACAGAGTTCTCTATGTGTGCTTTTTAATAGAGATTTTCAGAGCAACCCACATGTTGGGGTACATTTCTGCCAGCTTCTTCTCATGCAGGAAGGTCAAGAGTTCCATGTTTGTCATGTTCTTTGATGACAATGGTGGGGAATTCTGCATTTCCATTGCAAGTTCTGTGTCATTAATGTCCAGCTGGCTGTCATGGGTCAGAGTAGTACTCAGGGCTGCAGCAGCTCTTCTTTTTGTAAGTTGTGGAAATTGAGGAGTACTCCAAACTTGTCATTCACCTCTCCAAAGCTCTGAAATCTCTCATCAAGTGAAGAGATGGCTGTATGTTTTGCTGCTGCAAAACTGGTGGGTTGTGCTGCTAATGCTGCATCACTGGTGGGTTGTGCTGCTGAAGTGGAGGCAGCAGCGGTAGATGTGGTAGATGGCCCAGGGGTGGGATTTAGAAACTTCAACAGTGCATCTGAAGAGAGGAGTATGTGACACCATTGAGTATTACAGTTTAATAATAAAACATATGATTCCAGGAATAAAATGAAATGATATAATATAGATGAAAAACCAAAGAGATACATGTATGATGTTAACTGATATGCAAATTAGATTAGATTCAATTTATTGTCATCATTACAGTGAAATGCTGAATAGCAGAATGCAAAGTAACAGTATAATATATTATATGAGAATGTTATGTTATGATTATCTTTAACCGAATCACAGCAGTGCTTAAATTAAAAAACAGCATTCCCTCTCATGTGATATTGCTTAATTAACATTATTGATGTGCACTTTAACAACTCGGTTTACAACTATACCTAATATATAAAGGGGTGGAAAAGTGACTATTACCTGCAGGGCAAACATTAGCTAACCAGAAGGCAATAACAATGTAAACAAAAAACACCTGCTTAAAAGATCTAATACAAACGTCCCTGAGGAATATAAGGTGGGAGTACTGTAATTACCTAACGTTACATTAATATTTTCCATAACAATTTAGCCCCCTCCACAATATTAACCCGACGTTAAAACAGAACTAGCTATTTATTGATTAGCAATTGCCGAATCATGTAACATTAGCTTAATGCTAAAAAGCAGTTTACCGTACTATCACATTCTTTAACAGACAAATAATTTCATGTAGGCTAACGTTACCTACCTGCTACCTCTGTCTTTTCTCGTTTCTCCTCCTCTTCTTTTCTCTTTTTTCTTCCCTGGGCACCTGACAGTTTTGGCCGTTTTGACATCTTGTGTTGATTTTTTGATGTGGTGACGTCCAAAAAGAGTCATGATACGGGAAGGGAGGGGGCGCACCGTGCGGGTGGAAGGGGGGCGTAATGTTGTAACAAAAAATATTTCTATTAAATAGGCTTTACTTTACATTTTAATTAACGTGGGATTATTTTTTTGTATTTAGAAATAATAGTACCAATTTTTTTTCTTTTCTCTCCAACATTTGTGGCACTGGCGTGGCGCCCCCTTAGCATTTGCCTATACGGCCTATGCCACGGGCCGGCCCTGTATGTGACGCATCACATTGTATCGTATGCACGTTCCAAATATACTGAAACTGAAGTGAATGAAGCAGGATTAGACCTGCACGGTGTTACTACTATCGACCACAAGAGGTCAGTGTTCCTAGCAGCGTCGTTCGCGGGTGTTGTATTATTACATCAAAACGTAGTTGGTTCCAAAAATTGCACCAGAACCTCACCGATACCGGCCAGGAGGTGCGGAAGTGTTGCTATGGTGATAGCAGGACTGCTCTCACTACACGTTCATTGAGCATTCCAGGCTCCCCAAGACAAGGAAATCTATTAGTACTTCGTCACTTCAGCGTATTAGTCCCATGTGACTACCCACCTCAGTCAGGGTTTTGTCTCATTTTACACTTTTAGCTCACTAAATGAAAGAAATAGCAATGAATATGTGCTTCAAAGTCATAAAAATGATTTATTTTTTATTCAATTGCAATAAAACTGTATTTAGTCGATTACCCACAATGCATTGCATTGAATACTTCTAGTTTTTGTGCTGTGATATATTTTATTTGTTATTGTTGTCTATTCAGTACTATTTTAGTATGTTTTACTGTCTCTAGTCTGCTTGTTTAATAACGTTTGGGTGATTTTGTGTTGATTTGTGTAGTTTAGTTGGTATTTTCAACAATGTGGTGTTAGTATAAAAATACAAAACACTTCAACACGATTACGTATTTTACATTGTCTTAAATTCTGTAAGGTGGTTTTAGTAAATTACTGGAAGTGAAGAGTATTGTTGATATGCCATAGACTGATGACGTCACACGTGTAAATACTCGTGTATGCCACAAGGAGTCAGTATGGAGGCCTCTTTGTTGAATTAACATACATGGTCTAAGTCAGGGGTGTCAAACTCATTTTAGCTCAGGGGCCACATGGAGGAACATCTATTACCAAGCGGGCCGGACTGATAAAATCATGGCATGATAATTTAAAAATAAAGATAACTTCAGTTTGTTTCATTGTTTAATATTAGACCAATCACATTCAGAAAATGTACAAATCATAATGTTTTTTTTTACACTTACATGTTGCAGTTAATTGTATTCTAGCTTCATTAGTTGTTATTTATACTTTCTGAATAAATTATGTGAAATAGGTGGAATTGAGTCTGGCAGAGTTTTAAAGTGCTCCCATTGGTGCTAATTTGTAATCTATCAGAAGATGAAATTCATACCTGCCAACTACTCCGGTTTTCCCGTAATTCGTACGGTTTTCATCAACCTATTCCGGGTTACGGTTGCAGTGATAAAAAATACGGTTTTTCATTAATTAAAAAAAAAAAAAAAGGGTGAAAACTACGCGAATTGCACCTTGTGCAGACTAGATTTTTCGATCGGACACGGAGGAATTAGCGATGTAAAAGACCACGTTGGGACAAAAAAACACAAGTCTAATGACGTTGCTAGCGATACAAGTGGAAAACTTTCAACGTTTTTCGTCGCCCAAACAGATTCTTTGGATGTGATGAATGCCGAAGTTTTATTTACGGAGGCAATAATTGAGCATGGATTTCCAATCGCACTGGCTGATCACATGGGACAGTTAAATGTTTGTAATGCAACCTTTAAAAATCATTACGCGGTGATCGCGGTCCCAAAAATAAACTTTTCTTGCATGATAATGTCCAGAAAAAATCGCTTTATATTACTATAGAGTCCTTTTAACGAATGAGTTTGATGGTTTATCACAAACCTTAAATGAAAGAAGTCCTTTGTTCTCCTGCACCGCATGCGCTTTGGACTTGCTTCGTGTTTGGTGCTCAATCCTGTCGGCTGTATTTCACAGCACGTCATACTGTTAAAAGTGTTGATACTATTTATGCTTTCAAGTCCAAGTTGAAGAAATCTTGTTAAATGTTGACAGCATAACTACCAAAATACAGAAGTATGTCCTTAATATTTTTGCAGTGCTATTTCTGTTGAAAAGTTAAAATGATTACATTAGAGATGTGATGTGCCACTTTTCAAGTGTCTGATGGCTTAAATTAATTTTCATTAATTTTTCATATTTTGAATTCTTTTGAAAGGCTTACAAAAAAACTACATTTGAATTGTAATTCCATGCTATTGACAGGACTATTAATTTTAATGAAGTTAGCTTACCATGTTTACAGTATGATCATTGTGATAGAAATGTGAATTTTAGGCACAGAATATTTTTTACAATTGAACAAGGCAGTAGATTATACAAGATTGGACAGAAAGTTAATAATGACACCAATTTTTTTTTTAATGGAATTGTTTAGTACTGTTTTACCATTTGTTTACTGTAAAAAGTGTTTATACTTTCAATTAACAAATTGAAGTCTTGTGAAAGGTTGACAGGATAACTGGCATTAACTGTCAAAATAATTTCAAACTATTGAAGTTAGCTTACAGAATAAACATGTCAATCAACCCATATGATTTTTGCTGTAATATTTTTGTTTTGAAAAGTCACTGTGACTGATAGAAAAGTGATGGTTTTAGCAACATTTTAACCTGTCTGAATGCAATCAATCATTTTGCGTCGGCTGAACCCCCCACCAGGACTTTGTCCTGGACCTGCCGGGGCCTGCGGCCCCTGGACCCTGGCTACTAGGTTTTTCTGATTTCAAAAGTTGGCAGGTATGCATCCATCCATTTTCTACCGCTTATTCCCTTTTGGGGTCGCGGGGGGCGCTGGAGCCTATCTCAGCTACAATCGGGCAGAAGGTGGGGTACACCCTGGACAAGTCGCCACCTCATCGCAGGGCCAACACAGATAGACAGACAACATTCACACTCACATTCACACACTAGGGCCAATTTAGTGTTGCCAATCAACCTTAGTTGCGTTGTGTTCACGACTATTTTAGTCTATTTTCACTGTCCCCAGTCTGCTTGTTAAAGACAATTCTGGTGTTTTTATGTTGATTTGTGTGGTTTAGGTGGTATTGTCAGGGATGGACATACTGTCGGCGTTAGTCAGCAGACTACAGGAGAGATTCAGGATGCAGGTTGGTACAGGTGAGTTATTTGACATTAAAAGTTCTAATAGTTATATGACTAAGTATGAATAATAACAATTTTCTCTCTTCAGTTCTCCCCAGCTTAATAGATCGTCTGGGAGATGCCAAGGACCAAGTCCGGGACCAGGACCAAGCACTGTTACTCAAGATCATGGACCAGGCTGCCAACCCACAGGTGGAAAATAAAACATGACCATGCATATACTGAGGTGACAACTATGATTCAATGGTAACATGAATATTTGATTGATGCATTATCAGTATGTTTGGGAGCGAATGATTGGAGGATTTAAACATAAGAACAACCGGACCAGAGAAGGACTCTGCCTCTGTCTCATCGCCACCTTAAACGTGTAAGCTCTCATAAATAAATCATTCAGTATTTGCATGTGAACCATTAAAGCTGTAAAGCAGTGCATGTTTGGACGCAAACACCGTCACCATCTTTAGAAAAAAAAAAAAAAGAACCAAAACAATTCTTGATAAAATATTATTTATTCTCTATTTTGAGCCTGCTAAAAATGTTTGTCACACAATATGTGCAAAGGTTGTCATATTTTCACATATAAAAAGCGCATCTGTAAATGTACTTTCAGGTTTGGATCTCAGAGCCTGACCCTTAACAAAATAGTTCCTCACATTTGTCACCTGTTGGGAGACCCCACAAGTCAGGTACCCAAACACTTTCACTGGCAAAGTTAGTTTATTGTAGCTAAGAAGTGCTTCCATCCATCCATTTTTTTACCACTTGTCCTTGCATTGAAAAAATCAGTGGTTCCCAAACTTCACAGAATGGCTTAAGACATTTGACTCCTGCATTAAACCCCCCTTACTTGCTATGTATGTGGACATGCGTATCCCTGATAACAATTGATTGAAATGAATTGATTGTAGGTGCGTGATGGAGCCATGAGCTCTCTCGTGGAGATCTATCGCCATGTTGGTGAGCGAGTGAGGATTGACCTTGGAAAGAAGGGCCTACCTCAGTCACGGTGAATTTTGATTTAAGCACCAGTTCTCACCTTCTTCCAAAAATAATAGCCTAAGCCATATATTTTCAAATTTTTTGGCAAATCTAAAACTAAAAATAAATCAGTTGAAGTATGAGTTACTTCATGTAATAATTATGAAAACACTCTTTTTAAAGTTTGAAAATGTGTATAAAATAATATTTTTAATGTATAGTTTAATCAAAATCAGTATACTTCAAGTTTAGTTTTAAGTCAATGAACATCTAAGTGGTGATAGTTTAGCTTCTACAGTGCAGGCGAATCTACTAGAGGTGGCCAGCATCTTGAAGAGCTGAATTTTTCAAATCAAAGGATTGATTGAAATTGTTTTGCTTAGGCCATCATTTCAAGAAGGTGATGCAATTATATTGTGTTCTAAAGGTGACACAATGGACTATTAACCTGCAACCTCCCCATCTTTTTTTCCAGGTTAAACGTCATCTTCAGTAAATTTGATGAAGTTCAAAGGTCAGGGAACATGATCTTGTCACCTGAATCAGGTAAGATTTAATCACCAGTGCCAATGTATGCTGATTGTATTGCTCTGTGGTTCGTGATAGCCTGCTGGATCAATTTTCTTGTCATGTAATTAGATGTTCTCTTTGGAACGAATTCAATGAAAACACGAAAACAATGGTACCCTTGATTCATCTGCTCAACTCCCAGACATTTGCGTGGGTTCCTAACCAACCACAATAGTAGCTTGTTAGGCCGTTTTAATACCAAACTTCCAACATCTTGACCATCTCGCCACTGAAGCTGGGAAGAAGTAAACTTCAAATATATAGTATAAATACATATATATATATATATATATATATATATATATATATATATATATATATATATATATATATATATATATTAGTGTGTATATACTGTTGCGTTTTGGACCAGTTGTTCCTCCCAGGGAATTCAAGTCACAATTCGCTCCCAAGCTCTTTACGACACTTAAAGCTGAGTTGAAAAACCACCAGAGACAGAATGGGTATTTTGTTGTATATTTTCAAAGCTTTGCCAATAAACATTTCGAGACCAGTCTAACCCTAGAACATTCTATTGCGCCTCCCAAAATGGTCTGTCTTCCCAACGCCATTCGTGAAGTTTGCTTCTTTTATGAATTTATTATGGCTCTACTGAAAATGTGAGGGTCAAAAGTATACATACAGCAATGTTAGTATTTGCTTACATGTCTTTTGGCAAGTTTACCTGCAATAAGGCACTTTTGGTAGCCGTCCACAAGCTTCTGCTTGAATTTTTGACCACTAAATTGGTGCAGTTCAGCTAAATGTGTTGCTTTTCTGACATGGACTTGTTTCTTCAGCATTGTCCACACGTTTAAGTCAGGACTTTGGAAAGGCCATTCTAAAACCTTCCTTCTAGCCTGATTTAGCCATTCCTTTACCACTTTTGATATGTGTTTGGGGTCATTGTCCTGTTGGAACACCCAACTGTGCCCAAGACCCAACCTCCAAGCTGATGATTTTAGCTTGTCCTGAAGAATTTGGAGGTAATCCTCCTTTTTCATTGTCCAGCAGTTCCATTGGCAGCAAAACAGGCCCAGAGCATAATACTACCACCACCATGCTTGACGGTAGGCATGGTGTTCCTGGGATTAAAGGCCTCACCTTTTCTCCTCCAAACATATGGCTGGGTATTGTGGCCAAACAGGTCAATTTTTGTTTCATCTGACATCACATGGACAAAGATAAGACCTTCTGGAGGAAAGTTCTGTGGTCAGATGAAACAAAAATTAAGCCATTTGGCCACAATACTTACATATACAGTATACACTGTAGCGTAATATATTTGGAATATTTTTTTATAGCTGTTAAATAGAGGAGGCACGGACATCAGCGTGGATCAATATTAGCTTATTTTTCATCTCACATTTAATAAAATACGCCAGAGCGTCAATTCCGGTCCTTCAACAAAAGTTATTTCTTCGGAATCAAAATATATATTCATATATTAAATATAGCCTACCGTATTTTCCGCACTATAAGGCGCACCGGATTATTAGCCGCACCTTCTATGAATTACATATTTCATAATTTTGTCCACCAATAAGCCGCCCCGGACTAAAAGCCGCGCCTACGCTGCGCTAAAGTGAATGTCAAAAAAACGCTGCGCTAAAGTGAATGTCAAAAAAACAGTCAGATAGTTCAGTCAAACTTTAATAATATATTGAAAACCAGCGTTCTAACAACTCTGTCCCAAAATGTACGCAAATGTGCAATCACAAACATAGTAAAATTCAAAATGGTGTAGAGCAATAGTAACATAATGTTGCTCGAACGTTAATGTCACAACACACAAAATAAACATAGCGCTCACCTTCTGAAGTTATTCTTCATTCGTAAATCCTTCGAATTCTTCGTCTTCGGTGTCCGAATTGAAAAGTTGCGCTAGCGTGGGATCCAAAATGGCCGGTTCCGTCTCGTAGAAGTCATCGGGAGTCAGTGTCGCTGTTGTTCTGTGAATCCTGCCTTCCGGAAAGCTCGGACCACAGTTGTGACCGAAATATCTGCCCAAGCATTTACGATCCACTGGCAGATGTTGGCGTATGTCGTCCGAGGCTGTCTGCCCGTCTTAGTGAAGGTGTGTTCGCCTTCGGAGCTGTGTGAAAAAAGCCACCCGGCCTCTTCGCGTAAACTTCCCTTAACCACTCGCTCATCTTTTCTTCATCCATCCATCCCTTCGAGTTAGCTTTTATGATGACGCCGGCTGGAAAGGTCTCTTTTGGCAAGGTCTTCCTTTTGAATATCACCATGAGTGGAAGTTAGCATGGCAAGCTAGAACCACAGTGAAGGATGACTTCTCATTCCCTGTGGAGCGAATATTCACTGTACGTGCTCCCGTTCCACAGTGCGGTTCAGTTGCTGTGAAATACGGTAGTAATCCGTGTGCGGATGGAGAGATTGCGTCTTTTTATGACCCGGATCGTTTAGTAGGAGCCATTTTGTGGTCTTTACAGATGTAAACAGGAAATGAAACGTACGGTGATATCCGCGCGTTTTTTCTTCTTCTTCCGGGGGCGGGTGAAGCGCTTCCTGTTCTATGGGGGCGGGTGAAGCGCTTCCTGTTCTATGGGGGCGGGTGCTTTCCTTGGCGGTTGCTTGCGTAGAAGAAGAAGCGCTTCCTGTTCTACCGGGAAAAAAGATGGCGGCTGTTTACCGAAGTTGCGAGACCGAAACTTTATGAAAATTAATCGTAATAAAGCGCACCGGGTTATTAGGCGCACTGTCAGCTTTTGAGAAAAATTGTGGTTTTTAGGTGCGCCTTATAGTGCGGAAAATACGGTATTTACTTGCGCACTATTGACTAGTGACGCGCCGGAAATTTGTTATCACAGTTGTGATAATAATGTATCACAATAGCTGCTGACACTCCCCATCCTCATCCTCCTTTCCTGAGTCATTATGACGCAATGGCTGTCCCTCAGCCCTGGCTCCACCTTCTAGTGATCCGAGCATTCATGCTCCTCCCATTGTCTCCACCCCCACTTCCTCCTTTTTCCATCCTGATGTTAGCAGTGCGTGTGTTTGCTGAAGTCAGCTAGAGGACAGCGTGACTGTATCAGGACAAAGAGGAACATTTTACTATAGAGCAGGAGAAGGGAGACTAGCATGTTGACTTCACTCCTTGCCCCTGTTCTCACTGTCAGAGGATAAAGATGTGAGGATTGCAGAGGACTGCTAGAACCACCTGATTGTCGGCATGCTGAGGAAACTGGTCTGCAGGCGGATCTGCTCCTGTAAGCTGATGCTGTTGCCACCATCTATAATGCTCTCAATGATAGATGGTTTTGTGGCAGGAGGGTGTAAGATGGATATACAGGTAAAAGCCAGTAAATTAGAATATTTTGAAAAACTTGATTTGTTTCAGTAATTGCATTCAAAAGGTGTAACTTGTACATTATATTTATTCATTGCACACAGACTGATGCATTCAAATGTTTATTTCATTTAATTTTGATGATTTGAAGTGGCAACAAATGAAAATCCAAAATTCCGTGTGTCACAAAATTAGAATATTACTTAAGGCTAATACAAAAAAGGGATTTTTAGAAATGTAGGCCAACTGAAAAGTATGAAAATGAAAAATATGAGCATGTACAATACTCAATACTTGGTTGGAGCTCCTTTTGCCTCAATTACTGCGTTAATGCGGCGTGGCATGGAGTCGATGAGTTTCTGGCACTGCTCAGGTGTTATGAGAGCCCAGGTTGCTCTGATAGTGGCCTTCAACTCTTCTGCGTTTTTGGGTCTGGCATTCTGCATCTTCCTTTTCACAATACCCCACAGATTTTCTATGGGGCTAAGGTCAGGGGAGTTGGCGGGCCAATTTAGAACAGAAATACCATGGTCCGTAAACCAGGCACGGGTAGATTTTGCGCTGTGTGCAGGCGCCAAGTCCTGTTGGAACTTGAAATCTCCATCTCCATAGAGCAGGTCAGCAGCAGGAAGCATGAAGTGCTCTAAAACTTGCTGGTAGACGGCTGCGTTGACCCTGGATCTCAGGAAACAGAGTGGACCGACACCAGCAGATGACATGGCACCCCAAACCATCACTGATGGTGGAAACTTTACACTAGACTTCAGGCAACGTGGATCCTGTGCCTCTCCTGTCTTCCTCCAGACTCTGGGACCTCGATTTCCAAAGGAAATGCAAAATTTGCTTTCGTCAGAAAACATGACTTTGGACCACTCAGCAGCAGTCCAGCTCTTTTTTTCCTTAGCCCAGGTGAGACGCTTTTCGCGCTGTTTCTTGGTCAACAGTGGCTTGACACGAGGTATGCGGCAGTTGAAACCCATGTCTTTCAAGCGTCTCTTGGTGGTGGATCTTGAAGCACTGACTCCAGCAGCTGTCCACTCCTTCTGAATCTCCCCCACATTTTTGAATGGGTTTTTTTTCACAATCTTGACCAGGGCGCGGTGATCCCTATCGCTTGTACACTTTTTCTGACCACAGTTTTTCCTTCCCTTTGCCTCTCCATTAATGTGTTTGGACACAGAGCTCTGAGAACAGCCAGCCTCTTCAGCAATAACCTTTTGTGTCTTTCCCTCCTTGTGCAATGTGTCGATGGTTGCCTTTTGGACAGCTGTCAAATCTGAAGTCTTCCCCATGTTTGTGTAGGCTTCAGAACTGGACCGAGAGACCATTTAAAGCCCTTTGCAGGTGTTTTGAGTTAATCAGCTGATTAGTTTGTGGCACCAGGTGTCTTCAAAATTTAATCCTTACACAATATTCTAATTTTGTGACACACGGAATTTTGGATTTTCATTTGTTGCCACTTCAAATCATCAAAATTAAATGAAATAAACATTTGAATGCATCAGTCTGTGTGCAATGAATAAATATAATGTACAAGTTACACCTTTTGAATGCAATTACTGAAATAAATCAAGTTTTTCAAAATATTCTAATTTACTGGCTTTTACCTGTACATTTGTAATGTGTCTCATGAGTGACCACACAGGCCGATGAAGACTTATAGTCTGTCTCTGATGGACTGAAGACCACTGACTGTTTTCTTTATTGTTATTTTGGGGTGTGCTAAACGCCAGGGGAGGAGCCCCCCCATCCTTGGGTTCACATTGAACTGCCTTGGCATTCATTTTTGTTCAACATGACAGAACGACATCACAGTAGTTGTGTGTGCTTGTGCGTCCATGTGGAATGTTGACGAGCGTTGATAGCGTGGGCATAGACCGGCCCTCAGGCCGCAGCTTGTGTTTTTGTTTGCAGGCGACATATTTTTGAAAACGTACCATAATGTTTTAAAGTTGTCAAATTAGTACATTAAAAGGGATGATTACGGTCACATTGGAAAAAAAACTATTAAAAAGTTACAAGAACATGTTTTTTGCTATGTTAAAAATAAAACATTTACCGTATTTTTCGGACTATAAGTCACAGTTTTTTTTCATAGTTTGGCCGGGGGTGCGACTTATACTCAGGAGCGACTTATGTGTGAAATGATGAACACATTACCGTAAAATATCAAATAATATTATTGATCTCATTCACGTAAGAGACTAGACGTATAAGATTTCATGGGATTTAGCGATTAGGAGTGACAGATTGTTTGGTAAACGTATAGCATGTTCTATATGTTATAGTTATTTGAATGACTCTTACCATAATATGTTACGTTAACATACCAGTTGGTTATTTATGCCTCATATAACGTACACTTATTCAGCCTGTTGTTCACTATTCTTCATTTATTTTAAATTGCCTTTCAAATGTCTATTCTTGCTGTTGGCTTTTATCAAATAAATTTCCTCAAAAAATGCGACTTATACTCCAGTGCGACTTATATACCGTATTTTCCGCACCATAAGGCGCCCTGGGTTATAAGCCGCGCCTTCAATGAACGGCATATTTCAAAACTTTGTCCACCTATAAGCCGCCCCATGTTGTAAGCCGCATCTAACTGCGCTAAAGGAATGTCAAAAAAACAGTCAGATAGGTCAGTCAAACTTTAATAATATATTAAAACCAGCGTGATGTGGGCGCGCATGGAGTCGTATATCAACATGGACAGAGCTGCGTGAAAAAAGCCACCCGGCCTCTTCGCGTAAACTTAAACTTACCTTAACCACTCGCTCATCTTTTCTTCATCCATCCCTTCGAGTTAGCTTTTATGATGACGCCGGCTGGAAAGGTCTCTTTTGGCAAGGTCTTCCTTTTGAATATCACCATGGGTGGAAGTTTCTGGCCATTAGCATGGCAAGCTAGAACCACAGTGAAGGATGACTTCTCATTCTCTGTGGTGCGAATATTCACCGTACGTGCTCCCGTTGTATCCACAGTGCGGTTCACAGGAATATCAGTTGCTGTGAAATAGTAATCCGTGTGCGGATGGAGAGATTGCGTCTTTTCATGAACCGGATCCCTGTCGCTTAGTAGGAGCCATTTTGTGGTCTTTACAGATGTAAACACACAAAGGAAATGAAACGGTAATATCCGTGCGCTTTTTCTTCTTCTACGCGGGCGGGTGGTTGCTTACAGTAGAAGAAGAAGCGCTTCCTGTTCTATGGGGGCGGGTGCTTACCTTGGCGGTTGCTTGCGTAGAAGAAGAAGCGCTTCCTGTTCTACCGGGAAAAAAGATGGCGGCTGTTTACCGAAGTTGCGAGACCGAAACTTTATGAAAATGAATCTTAATATTTATCCATATATAAAGCGCACCGGGTTATAAGGCGCACTGTCAGCTTTTGAGAAAATTTGTGGTTTTTAGGTGCGCCTTATAGTGCGGAAAATACGGTATGTTTTTTTCCTTCTTTATTATGCATTTTCGGCAGGTGCGACTTATACTCCGAAAAATACGGTACTTTAATTTGGATATTCAAGAATCTTTTCAACTAATTGCCTTTAATTGACAAGCAAAAAAAGACATTACCCGGAATTTAAAAAAATTTTTTTTTTTTTTTACAAAGCTTCAAAAATGTTATCAAAAACGTAATATTATTGCATGAAAAATATCAACGTGGCCCCTTTATCCGTAAATTACACAACATGGCTGCATGTATTTTGGTAACCTTTTGCTTTTAAGCTTACTTGCGGCAAATCTCATAATGGTCTGTCTTCCAAATGTGTTGATGTCGTCACGAGTGACAGTGGACTGATTGTTGTGATCCTCCACAACTATGGTTGGCATGCTGTGTCGAGGCTACAGGAATATTTGTCCTCTGCCCTGTGCCAGTTTAAACTTGGAATGCAGACATGTTAGTGCGCCTGCCCACACCATTGTGGAGTGGCATAGCTCACTGAACCCCTTTTACCTTTCCCCCGCTTAAGATAAAAACTTTGAGGATGACGACTCACTGGATGGAGGCTGCTCTTCAACCTCATCCAAAGCTGCATTGTTGGCTGGGAGAAAGACTATGAGTGTGGGTCCACGCCGACACCCCACCTCCAGCACCAAGTCAGCAGGTAAGAGCCCACCTTTTCCATCTGCCTAGTAATAAGTAAGGCTAAAGATATACAATCATCAGGTAGCAGACTAAGCATTCAGTCAACAGTCTTTTTGTTGTCTGCAGGGAAAGATGGTTCTTCTGCTGGAGCAGTGGATGAGGATGACTTCATGCAAGCCTTCGAAGATGTTCCCACTATGCAGGTTAATTTGTTTGACTCAACACTTACTGTGTTTGTCTGTCACATAAGCAGCTGATTATATGTCCTCATTCTTCAATCAGATATACTCCAACCGGGAGGTAGAAGAGGCCATGGCCAAGATTCGAGATGTGCTGTCAGACGACAAACGCGACTGGGAGCTCCGCGTGGCAGCGGTAAAAATGTCACCTCAGGATTCTTTCTTTGTTGTTATCAAGCTCTGGATCACATCGCCTTGCCTATTGTGCCATACCAGCTGAAGAAGGTACGCTCACTGGTCTTGGCTGGCGCAGCAGAGTTTGACGGCTTCCCGCAGCAGTTGCGGCTCCTGGAGTCTGCATTCAAACTGTCGGCCAAAGACCTACGTTCTCAGGTGGTTCGGGAGGCCTGTATCACTCTTGGGTAAGACCGTCCTCTAAGGCTGCAGCTAACGATTATTTTTCTATCGATTAATCTATAGATTATTTTTTCGATTAATCGGTTAATCTATCGATTATTTTTTCGATTAATCTATAGAATATTTTTCCTTTTACCGATTATTTTTTTAATTTAAAATGAAGATGAAAAAATAAATGTTGGCCAGTTTTTTCAAAAGGCATGACTTTTATATACAAAAAAAAAAGTATGGCCACTCAGTCAACATTGACAACAACATGACAAAATATTCTGTAACAATGTAAACATTTAAAACTTTTAACATTTAACAAAATTAAAAGTAGCTTATTTGCTTTTTAATGTGCAAATATAAAAGTAAACATCCAGTGCAAATCTTAATATTCTGCAATAGTATAAGCATTTCTAAAGTAAAAGTATTGCTTATTTTGCTTTAAAATGTGCAAAAATAAAGATAAACATCCAATACAAAAAAGTGCAAAACGAAATATTCTGTAACAGTGTAAACATTTCAACAAAAGTAAAAGTATTGCTTATTTTGCTTAATAACACAACAATGATAGTATGATTAAAGTGAAAGTTAATTGTTGGTTTGTACATAGTATATGTAACTGTTAATGTTGTAAAAGGTATTTGCACAACTAATTAACGTTTGCGCGTCTTTGTAAACACTGAACAGGCATGCCAAACGCGCCTCTCAGAGCGAAACAGTGTTTTAGTTTATGAATTTACAACGCAGATACAAATGACACATTCATGATTTTGTGTAATGATGACAATGTATACTCACGCGGACGATTGACTAGTTGATGGTGATGGCAAGAACGCTGTCGGGTGTTTTCTTTTCAAATGTTCCTTCATAGCCGTTGTGCTGCTATGATAGGCCATTTCCGCTCGACACAGTGTGCATACAACAACTGTCAAGTGTTTTGCTTTTTTCGCTGTGCTTATCCCACACTTGAAGGGATGTACCAATGCTGAATGTGGCTTCTGGATTTCACTCAAAAGACCAGACCGTAGTTACTTTTTCCTTTTATTTTCCTTTAGTTTGCAACAGTTTTTCCAACCAAGAAACAGCTTCTTTTTTCTTCTTTAGTCTTTTTAGCAGTCTTTAGCAGTGTTAGTAGACTTTAGTTTCTTTAGCTGTCATTAGTAGCCTTTAGTAGCCTTTAGCTTCTTTAGTAGGTGAAAAACCTTTAAGGACAAAACACCACAAGATTAACATGCTGTAAAAAATCAATCAATTATCAATCCCATAATTTACAACTATTAATTAGCTATCAAACTCTTAACCATTAAACAAGTGCAACAAAATGGACACATCTTTTCCCTTTAAGTTAAAACAGATTTTAAATAAATTGTCTCAACATAAATGCACCAAGATACATATAAAATACATTTAACACCAGAAACACAATAGATAAATGCAGCAGAAAACCCAATATGCAAATACATAAATACCTAACCAATTAACCACCTATTTAGATACATATTTAAAATCCATATTCAATATAAATATATTATTAATTTAGCAGTGAAACACTCAATCTTAAACGCTGTCTACTGGTAGAAAAATGCCCCTTTTTCTACGCCCTCACCAACACAGTTAAATCCAACACTTTAAATTGAGCGACTTCACCCTCCTGATGAAGCAAACTGCTCCAACATTTATCAAACTAAGCAAAGAATATCAACACTAAACAACAGTTACATAACACACTGTGTGTATTTAGCCTCCAGACTAAGCACGCTACATGCACACAACCCCCCCTCCCATCTCACCAGCGCAACAGGTGCGCCATACCCACGAAGAGAAATATTAAATCTTACATACTGTTGGCACAACTCTGGGTTATCTGTAATGAACTAAACCTTTTTCCACTCTGCGCTGGCGTCTTTTGTACTCCTTGATTTGACACAGCGGTCTAATTACCGGGCTCGCGCACCAGCAGATGAGACAGGAGCGCGCCGCGTTATACCTGCGCGCGAACGTAAACTGATCGGCTCTGATTTTATAAGCCGACTGGCCGAAATAATGCCGAATTATATACATTTGTTTATTGAAATACTCCCACACTTTTGACGACTTTTGGCGTGCTTTTTTTCCCTCGCTCGCACCGCTCGCATCATCTGCTTTGCGCTCCGCCATGACGGCAGTGTGACGTAAATATGCGACGCGTCGAAGCATAAAAACGACGTCGACGTATTTACGTAACCGATGACGTTGACTACGTCGACGCGTCGTTTCAGCCTTACCGTCCTCATTAAATTTTGAAGAGGACGTCTGAAGTCCTCTTTCGGTCACTCACTTGACGATAACGTTTCTGTTTGTGGTTCCAGTGTGTTTTTGTTTTGAGTGGTTGCTTGAATCTCTTGTTTTCAGATACCTTTCCTCAGTGCTCTGCAGCCGCTTTGATCATGCCGCTGAGGCCATCCTACCGACCCTTCTCTTCCTGGTCTCCAACAGTGCCAAAGTCATTGCCACCTCTGGCATTGCCGTCATCCGCCTCATCCTTAAAGTGGGTCTCTGCTTCCTGTCAAATCAATTGTTTACTGGCAAGTGACTAACGTGCTTTGTGTGTTTTGCAGCACACACACTACCCTCGTCTGATCCCTGTCATCACCGGCAACTGTACCTCAAAATCTGTGGCGGTCAGAAGGTAAGCACAAAAAATAGCAGAAGAAAACCAAGACTCTTCTTTACTTAGTGCGTTCAAGTTATTCAGGTTAGTTTTTTTTCGGGGGAATTGATGAAAAAATATATTGAATATATTTATATTCAATATTTATTTAATATATATTATATATTTATATATACTCTGCAACATCGCGTAGACATCGGGGGCGGTACTTCTGGATTGGCAGACCGGGGTGGTGGTTCCTCTCTTTAAGAAGGGGAACCGGAGGGTGTGTTCCAACTATCGTGGGATCACACTCCTCAGCCTTCCCGCTAAGGTCTATTCAGGTGTACTGGAGAGGAGGCTACGCCGGATAGTCGAACCTCGGATTCAGGAGGAACAGTGTGGTTTTCGTCCTGGTCGTGGAACTGTGGACCAGCTCTATACTCTCGGCAGGGTCCTTGAGGGTGCATGGGAGTTTGCCCAACCAGTCTACATGTGCTTTGTGGACTTGGAGAAGGCATTTGACCGTGTACCCCGGGAAGTCCTGTGGGGAGTGCTCAGAGAGTACGGGGTAACGGACTGTCTTATTGTGGTAGTTCGCTCCCTGTATAATCAGTGTCAGAGCTTGGTCCGCATTGCCGGCAGTAAGTCGGACACGTTTCCAGTGAGGGTTGGACTCCGCTAAGGCTGCCCTTTGTCACCCATTCTGTTCATAACCATTATGGACAGAATTTCTAGACGCAGTCAGGGCGTTGAGGGGATCTGGTTTGGTGGCTGCAGGATTAGGTCTCTGCTATTTGCAGATGATGTGGTCCTGATGGCTTCCTCTGGCCAAGATCTTCAGCTCTTGCTGGATCGGTTCGCAGCCGAGTGTGAAGCGACTGGGATGGGAATCAGCACCTCCAAGTCCGAGTCCATGGTTCTCTCCCGGAAAAGGGTGGAGTGCCATCTCCGGGTTGGGGAGGAGATCTTGCCCCAAGTGGAGGAGTTCAAGTACCTCGGAGTCTTGTTCACGAGTGGGGGAAGAGTGGATCGTGAGATCGACAGGCGGATCGGTGCGGCATCTTCAGTAATGCGGACGCTGTATCGATCCGTTGTGGTGAAGAAGGAGCTGAGCCGGAAGGCAAAGCTCTCGATTTACCGGTCGATCTACGTTCCCATCCTCACCTATGGTCATGAGCTTTGGGTCATGACCGAAAGGACAAGATCACGGGTACAAGCGGCCGAAATGAGTTTCCTCCGCCGAGTGGCGGGGCTCTCCCTTAGAGATAGGGTGAGAAGGTCTGTCATTCGGGGGGAGCTCAAAGTAAAGCCGCTGCTCCTCCACATCGAGAGGAGCCAGATGAGGTGGTTCGGGCATCTGGTCAGGATGCCACCCGAACACCTCCCTAGGAAGGTGTTTCGGGCACGTCCGACCGGTAGGAGGCCACGGGGAAGACCCAGGACACGCTGGGAAGACTATCTCTCCCGGCTGGCCTGGGAACGCCTCGGGATCCCCCGGGAGGAGCTGGACGAAGTGGCTGGGGAGAGGGAAGTCTGGGCTTCCCTGCTTAAGGTGCTGCCCCCGCGACCCGACCTCGGATAAGCGGAAGAAGATGGATGGATGGATGGATATATTTATAGAATAATTAATGAATAAATGCTGTGTGTCTTGCAGGCGCTGCTATGAGTTCTTGAACCTGCAGCTACAGGGATGGAACACAAGCGCTCTGGAGAGGTCAGGAAACACAATTTCATACACAATATCGGGCAGCAGTAGTTCATGAGGTAGAGCAGGTCATCATGAAACCGGAGGGTGGGCGGTTTGAATCCTGCTCCCTCTGTACACTTTACTCACCTTGCCTCCAGTGCTGCCCACACTAATGTTTGGTAGTGATCATGGGCGTGGTGCTTGGAATGAATTGGCAGTCAGGTTTACAGGGCAGCTGTGGATCCAGATGTAGCTGTGCACCACCAGTGTGTGACTGGACTTAATGAATCATCACTTAAAACGCTTTGGGTGACTAGAAAGGCGCTATAAAAATTTGATTTATGCTTATAAAAATGTTGATATCATGAATAATTAAATGCATGCTACAGGTTACAGGGAAGAGAAATGAAGCCTGTTTTGTGTCTGTAATATTATCTGCTGTGGAGTAAGCAGAGGTTCTGACAGTGAAGTGAAAGTGATGACAGAGGCTGCTGATCTTTCTGTTGCAGTAACGTGACACTCACCCAGTAGTCAGAGGGGTGGCTGCCTGTGTGTAAAATATATCTGCAGGCATCTCCACTGCTTGAAACCTGAGCTGAACCTTGATACCAAGGGAGCTCTTGGGTTGTCATCAATAAGTCTTCATACCTGCCAACTACTCCGGTTTTCCCGTAATTAGTACGGTTTTCATTAACCTATTCCGGGTTACGGTTGCAGTGATAAAAAATAAGTTTTTTCATTAATACATTTTTTTTTTTTTTTTTAAGTTTTATTCACGAAATCGCGTAACAACAATGACAATCGACACTGCTTCCCGTAACTTCCTATCGAGCCATTCCGAATGCCATGCGCGAGGCTATTTATAGCACCGCTGCCAAGCACGAGGCACCTGTTGCCATTGTTTCCAAACTAGCGAACGATCATGGAATCAGCCGGAGAAAATCGCAAACGAGTCTTAAACCGAAAGGAAAACTGCAGTCATTCCGTGAAGAATATTCAAAAGCCTATCCGGGAATAATTATCCGTTCCAAAAAGGGTGAAAACTACGCGAATTGCACCTTGTGCAGACAAGATTTTTCGATGGGACACGGAGGAATTAGCGATGTAAAAGACCACGTTGGGACAAAAAAACACAAGTCTAATGCCGTTGCTAAATTTGGATTTTAGCCACAAAAAGGTAATGACACCAATGTTATCTATTGGAATTGTTTAGTACTATTATACTGTTAAAAGTGTTTATACTATTTATGCTTTCGAGTCCAAGTTGAAGAAATCTTGTTAAATGTTGACAGCATAACTACCAAAATACAGAAGTATGTCCTTAATATTTTTGCAGTGCTATTTCTGTTGAAAAGTTCAAATGATTACATTAGAGATGTGATGTGCCACTTTTCAAGTGTCTGATGGCTTAAATTAATTTTCATTAATTTTTCATATTTTGAATTCTTTTGAAAGGCTTACAAAAAAACTACATTTGAATTGTAATTCCATGCTATTGACAGGACTATTAATTGTAATGAAGTTAGCTTACCATGTTTACAGTATGATCATTGTGATAGAAATGTGAATTTTAGGCACAGAATATTTTTTACAATTGAACAAGGCAGTAGATTATACAAGCTTGGACAGAAAGTTAATAATGACACCAATTTTTTTTTTAATGGAATTGTTTAGTACTGTTTTACCATTTGTTTACTGTAAAAAGTGTTTATACTGTTTATACTTTCAATTAACAAATTGAAGTCTTGTGAAAGGTTGACAGGATAACTGGCATTAACTGTCAAAATAATTTCAAACTATTGAAGTTAGCTTACAGAATAAACATGTCAATCAACCCATATGATTTTTGCTGTAATATTTTTGTTTTGAAAAGTCACTGTGACTGATAGAAAAGTGATGGTTTTAGCAACATTTTAACCTGTCTGAATGCAATCAATCATTTTGCGTCGGGGGGCTAAGCCTGAACCCCCCACCAGGACTTTGTCCTGGACCTACCGGGGCCTGCGTCCCCTGGACCCTGGCTACTAGGTTTTTCTGATTTCAAAAGTTGGCAGGTATGAGTCTTTGTGTGTGTGTGAGCAATGTACAGTCAGTCATCTATCTGAATGTCTCCTTTGGCAGGCATGTAGCCGTGTTAATGGAAACAATAAAAAGAGGCATTCATGATGCAGACGCGGAGGTGCGCTCTTTGGCCAGGAAGTAAGTGGCAATCTTCAACACTAGTGAAGGGTAGCTAGTTCATGATGCTGATTGCTGATATCGCCGCAGGTGCTACTGGGACTTCCATGGCCATTTTAGTCAGGAGGCGGAGCAGCTGTTCCAAAGCTTGGAGTCGTCGTATCAGAAAGCTCTGCAAGCTCACCTGCGAAGTGGAGACACGTTGGTGTCGCTGCCGGCCTCTGATCGCTCCTCGTCCTCCTCACAGGAGAGCCTCAAGTAAAACTCAAAAATCAAAGTCAACAAATGTTTGTCCTTCCATTTCACATTCACAGTTTTTGTCCCTCTGCTGTTTATAGTCGACCTTTGTCTGCAAGAAGCACCACTGGAAGCAGCATGGCGAGATGTAAGAACACATTTGTTGCTATACTAACAATATCTGTTAGGGTAGTTGTAGGCTAACAAACTCCAACACAAACACGCACGCACGCACACACACACACACACACACACACACACACACACACGAGCAGTGATTGCTCTTTGACAGTTACTATGGAGGTGTATTTTTTTGTCTTTATTACGAAAAACATTTTTGTCACCGAATTTATGTAACTGAATTTTTTGCATTTGAATTTTGTGAACTGAATCTTTTTACATCAAATTAAGTTGACAATTTAATAGAAAAAATATTCAGTGTAAAAAAATTCTGTGTCAAAAGATTAGCTGCTTCAAAACGCAAGAAGACTCAGTCCCGGTAAAAACTGAAGCAATCTTCTTCTTCTTCTTCTTTTTAATGATTGTTTGGATCCTGTCTCAGAACCTGCCAATGAGGTGTCAAGTTTGAAGTCATGTGACACGGGTCTTGCTACATTGGCCTAATACAACATAATTAACATTTCAACGCGGCCCGCTGGATATTTTCAAACAATAGAAATGAATCCAATGGTTAGAATTTGCACTTTTGTGTGACATACAGAGCTAAGCGCATAACAATTTTCGACACACGGACACGACAGAGAAAACAGTTTTCGTCATCATTGTTCAAATATTATAACGTCTGTCGAGACGCTTATCTCCATTCGGTGCCACACGCCCACACCATCAAAATGCCGAGGCAAACATTTCCACATCAACACCGTATGAAAAAATTTGTGATTTTTTTAGTTGTGATTTCCTTCTCTGCATGAAAGTTTAAAAGTAGCATATATTAATGCAGTATGAAGAAGAATGTTTTAATGTAGACATGCAAGCCTTGAAAGAACATTTTGAAAATCAAGACTACATTTCCTGCAAATGGGTGCATTTCTACCCTATATTTTAACTTTAGATTTATTCTCATATCAAACTCTTTTGGCTGTCTTTTTGACACTTACATGCGGCGCCCCCCTCCACACCCCGGATTATAAATAATTCAATGTGATTATCTTGTGTGATGACTGTATTATGATGATAGTATACATGATAGTATATATTTGTATCATGAATCAATTTAAGTGGCTTAAACCAAGTTGAAAAACTTATTGGGGTGTTACCATTTAGTGTTCAATTGTACGGAATATGTACTTCACTGTGCAACCTACTAATAAAAGTCTCAATCAATCAATCAAAACACATAGAATCATCATACTGCTGTGATTATATGCATCAAGTGTTCATTCAAGGCTAAGGCAAAATATCGAGATATATATCGTGTATCGCAATATGGCCTTAAAATATGGCAATATTAAAAAAAGGCCATATCGCCCAGCCCTAGTTCAATGATGCCATTTCTGTTTGTCATGTATAATTTTGTCTATTTTGTGTTTATCCTTGAATAAACAGGTCAGTTTCTTGTTACCAACCATTGTGTATTATTCAAACTCCCCTAATTCAGCTGGCTAGTTGTTATCAAGAGTACTAAAACCCTTTTCAACATGATTCTGACAACTAAGTAGGCTAAATAACTTTAAACTTTAATACATGCTCGGATAGGCCAGTATCGGTCAGTATCGGTATCGGTCAGTATCGGTATCGGATCGGAAGTGCAAAAACAATATCGGTATCGGATCGGAAGTGCAAAAACCTGGATCGGGACATCCCTACACTAGGGACCATTTAGTGTTGCCAATCAACCTATCCCCAGGTGCATGTCTTTGGAGGTGGGAGGGGCCTATCCCCAGGTACATGTTTTTGGAGGTGGGAGGAAGCCGGAGTAACATAGTTATTGTAATTATGTTCCCGTTGTACCATGTTTCTCTCATCACTGGTTGTAACTAGAGATGTCCGATAATATCGGCAGTCCGATATTATCCGCCGATAAATGCTTTAAAATGTAATATTGGAAATTTTCGGCATCGGTTTCAAAATTATCGGTATCGGTTTCAAAAAGTAAAATTCATAACTTTCTATAACGCCGCTGTGTACACGGACGTAGGGATTGATTGATTGATTGATTGAGACTTTTATTAGTAGGTTGCACAGTGAAGTACATATTCCGTACAATTGACCACTAAATGGTAACACCCCAATAAGTTTTTACACTTGTTTAAGTCGGGGTCCACTTAAATTGAGAAGTACAGAGCGCCAATAAACCTTTAAGGCACTGCCTTTGCGTGCCGGCCCAGTCACAAGTGAATGCATGCATACTTGGTCAACAGCCATACGGTCACACTGGGTGTGGCCGTATAAACAACTTTAACACTGTTACAAATATGCGCCACACTGTGAACCCACAACAAACAAGAATGACAAACACATTTCGGGAGAACATCCGCACCGTAACACAACAGAACAAATACCCAGAACCCCCTGCAGCACTAACTCTTCCGGGACGCTACAATATACCCCCCCCACCTCAACCTCCTCATGGTCTGTCAGGGAGAGCATGTCCCAAATTCCAAGCTGCTGTTTTGAGGCATGTTGAAAAAAATAATGCACTTTGTGACTTCAATAATTGGCACTTTTTTCCATAACTTGAGTTGATTTATTTTGGAAAACCTTGTTACATTGTTTAATGCATCCAGCGGGGCATCACAACAAAATTAGGCATAATAATGTGTTAATTCCACGACTGTATATATCGGTATCGGTTGATATCGGAATCGGTTATTAAGAGTTGGACAATATCGGAATATCGGATATCGGCAAAAAAGCCATTATCGGACATCTCTAGTTGTAACTCATTTGTAACATGTTCTGTAAAGCTTTTTGCATGTCACCAAAGTAACATAACTTCATGTTTCCCATTGAACTTCTATTAGCCAAAGTGGGCCGAGCCTCCAAACCACCTGTTGGTACCTCCTCTGGCTCCCTGCAGCGTTCTTGCAGCGACGTGGATGTCAACGCAGCAACCACAGCCCGCACCTGGATGCCTGCTGTGTCCTCGGCAGTGCAATTATCTACTTCGTCCTTTAGTTCCGCCTCTGCTCTTCCGCCCGGATCTTACGCTTCACTTGGTAAGTTGCACCGAGTGACGGCCTGAATCAGGTGACATGATGAAATCCCCACTTGCTCTCTATGTCTGAGTACTCACCTGTGAAGCCCTGAGTGTTTCTCCCAGGCTGTCTTGCCGCTCTTATTGTTTGTGGTGTAGTAAATGGTAAATGTTAAATGGGGCATACTTGTATAGTGCTTTTCTACCTTTTTAAGGAACTCAAAGCGCTTTGACACTATTTTTCACATTCACCCAATTACACACACATATTCACACATTCACACACTGATGGCGGGAGCTGCCATGCACGGCGCTAACCAGGCCCATACCTGCCAACTACTCCGGTTTTCCTGTAATTAGTACGGTTTTCATCAACCTATTCCGTGTTACGGTTGCAGTGATAAAAAATACGGTTTTTCATTAATTAAAACATTTTTTTTTTTTTTAAGTTTTATTCACGAAATCGCGTAACAACAATGACAATCGACACTGCTTCCCGTAACTTCCTATCGAGCCATTCCGAATGCCATGCGCGAGGCTATTTATAGCACCGCTGCCAAGCACGAGGCACCAGTTGCCATTGTTTCCAAACGAGCGAACGATCATGGAATCAGCCGGAGAAAAATCGCAAACGAGTCTTAAACCGAAAAGAAAACTGCAGTCATTCCGTGAAGAATATTCAAAAGCCTATCTGGGAATAATTATCCGTTCCAAAAAGGGTGAAAACTACGCGAATTGCACCTTGTGCAGACAAGATTTTTCGATCGGACACGGAGGAATTAGCGATGTAAAAGACCACGTTGGGACAAAAAAACACAAGTCTAATGCCGTTGCTAAATTTGGATTTTAGCCACAAAAAGGTAATGACACCAATGTTATCTATTGGAATTGTTTAGTACTGTTATACTGTTAAAAGTGTTTATACTATTTATGCTTTCAAGTCCAAGTTGAAGAAATCTTGTTAAATGTTGACAGCATAACTACCAAAATACAGAAGTATGTCCTTAATATTTTTGCAGTGCTATTTCTGTTGAAAAGTTCAAATGATTACATTAGAGATGTGATGTGCCACTTTTCAAGTGTCTGATGGCTTAAATTAATTTTCATTAATTTTTCATATTTTGAATTCTTTTGAAAGGCTTACAAAAAAACTACATTTGAATTGTAATTCCATGCTATTGACAGGACTATTAATTTTAATGAAGTTAGCTTACCATGTTTACAGTATGATAATTGTGATAGAAATGTGAATTTTAGGCACAGAATATTTTTTACAATCGAACAAGGCAGTAGATTATACAAGCTTGGACAGAAAGTTAATAATGACACCAATTTTTTTTTTTAATGGAATTGTTTAGTACTGTTTTACCATTTGTTTACTGTAAAAAGTGTTTATACTTTCAATGAACAAATTGAAGTCTTGTGAAAGGTTGACAGGATAACTGGCATTAACTGTCAAAATAATTTCAAACTATTGAAGTTAGCTTACAGAATAAACATGTCAATCAACCCATATGATTTTTGCTGTAATATTTTTGTTTTGAAAAGTCACTGTGACTGATAGAAAAGTGATGGTTTTAGCAACATTTTAACCTGTCTGAATGCAATCAATCATTGGACCCTGGCTACTAGGTTTTTCTGATTTCAAAAGTTGGCAGGTATGTGGCGGCGACAACCCGCGAGTGCTGATTCAGTAAAAAACTTGCAGGTTTTGAACCATTTGTTCATGACTCGTCTTCACTGCTGTGTACTTGTCTCACAAGCTTTGTGTACCAGCAGGAAAATGTTTGTTTCATGAAGTTCAGGGGACGTGGCTAATAGCATTGTGATATTGTGTGTTCTTATTTTTCTTAATATTATTGCTCTTCAGGTCGAGTTCG
>NC_084575.2:35295566-35313066 GCF_033978685.3 Nerophis lumbriciformis
TAGAGATTTATTACTCAAGTAAAAGTAAGGAGTAGTCACCCAAATATTTACTTGAGTAAAAGTAAAAAGTATGTTGTGAAAAAACTACTCAAGTACTGAGTAACTGATGAGTAACATACACACTCATATATATATATATATATATATATATATACACATACATACATACATATACATTGATATATACAGTATATAATTTATATGTATTTATTTAGCTGTTTTTGTTTACATATTAAAGGTCTTTTAATGAATATACATGCATGTTTAACACATAGATTCCTTTCTTTCATGAAGACTAGAATATAAGTTGGTGTATTACCTGATTCTGATGACTTGCGTTGATTGGAATCAGACAGTAGTGATGATAACGTCCACGTTTTCAAATGGAGAAGAAAAGTTCCTCCTTTCTGTCTAATACCACATGAAAGTGGTGGGTTTTTGGCATTTTATTTGTCCAGCTTCCATATTCGTTTTTATACACTTTACAAGAAATATATTGGCGTCAAACTCCGTAGCTTGCTAGCTTGTTTGCGCTGGCTTTCGGAGACTCTTGTTTTGAAAGCGCAAGCGCGATGGAGCGGCACTTTTATTGTGAAGACAGGAACGTCCTCATGTGCGGTCAGTCTTTAGGCTTTTGACGGGATGTACGGTTGAAATAAAAAAGGATCTTTTTTCCTTCACACTTTTGATTGATTGATTGAAACTTTTATTAGTAGATTGCACAGTACAGTACACATTCCGTACAATTGACCACTAAATGGTAACACCCCAATAAGTTTTTACACTTGTTTAAGTCAGGTCATGTGACCACCTGGCTCTGTTTGATTGGTCCAACGTCACCAGTGACTGCATCTGATTGGTGGAACGAAGTGAACGTCACCAGTAAGGCAGGCACTTTGAAGGTCTGTCTGACAGACCAAAACAAACAAAGCGTGCATTAACAGATCGATAAAAATTAGTAGCGAGTAGCGAGCTGAATGTAGATAAAAGTAGCGGAGTAAAAGTAGCATTCCTTCTCTATAAATATACTTAAGTAAAAGTAAAAGTATGTTGCATTAAAACTACTCTTAGAAGTACAATTTATCCCAAAAGTTACTCAAGTAGATGTAACGGAGTAAATGTAGCGCGTTACTACCCACCTCTGGTTAGCGCAACAGTGTTTCGAGCCTGAAATTGATGCAGTCTTACTTAAGAATGTTCTAATATGTTACATAGTGTATTCTTTCACTAAACCGGTGACCCAGTTCACATTGTGCAGTCACTGCAGTGTGACATGCTAGCAATTTTTAGACTTTAGAAAATGTATTCACTTTGTAACAAAACTCCTCATCAAGCAAATTGTTTATTATTTTGTAATACAATTTGGTTTGTTTTTGTTTTTGGGCAGCAGGGGTTAAAAGCTGTCATCAATCATCATTCTGTGCTTCTCAGCTTTGATTACATAATTTATGTCAGCATCTTTCATTTTTGCATTTTAATGGTGTTATAATATTCCCGTTTTTTTTAAATACAATGAAAACACCAACTTCTTGCAATGGCATTGTAAAATACCATCTTGAATTTATTGAACACTGAAATTTGTCCAAAAAGTTGAGTCCCGTGGTGATTGGATCTACCGTATTTTCCGCACCATAAGCCGCCCTGGGTTAAAAGCCGCGCCTTCAATGAACGGCATATTTCAAAACTTTGTCCACCTATAAGCCGCCCCGTGTTATAAGCCGCATCTAACTGCGCTAAAGGAATGTCAAAAAAACAGTCGGATAGGTCAGTCAAACTTTAATAATATATTAAAAACCAGCGTGATGTGGGCGCGCATGGAGTCGTATATCAACATGGACGGAGCTGCGTGAAAAAAGCCACCCGGCCTCTTCGCGTAAACTTACCTTAACCACTCGCTCATCTTTTCTTCATCCATCCATCCCTTCGAGTTAGCTTTTATGATGACGCCGGCTGGAAAGGTCTCTTTTGGCAAGGTCTTCCTTTTGAATATCACCATGGGTGGAAGTTTCTGGCCATTAGCATGGCAAGCTAGAACCACAGTGAAGGATGACTTCTCATTCCCTGTGGTGCGAATATTCACCGTACGTGCTCCCGTTGTATCCACAGTGCGGTTCACAGGAATATCAAAAGTCAGTGGAACCTCGTCCATGTTGATAATGTTCTCTGGCCGGATCTTTTTTTCAGCTATCTTGTTTTTACAATATGCACGGAAAGTAGCCAGCTTTTCTTGAAAGTCTTTAGGCAGTTGCTGTGAAATAGTAGTCCGTGTGCGGATGGAGAGATTGCGTCTTTTCATGAACCGGAAACCTGTCGCTTAGTAGGAGCCATTTTGTGGTCTTTACAGATGTAAACACACAAAGGAAATGAAACGTAATATCCGCGCGCTTCTTCTTCTTCTACGCGGGCGGGTGGTTGCTTACAGTAGAAGAAGAAGCGCTTCCTGTTCTATGGGGGCGGGTGCTTACCTTGGCGGTTGCTTGCGTAGAAGAAGAAGCACTTCCTCTTCTACGGGGAAAAAAGATGGCGGCTGTTTACCGTAGTTGCGAGACCGAAACTTTATGAAAATGAATCTTAATATTAATCCATATATAAAGCGCACCGGGTTATAAGCCGCACTGTCAGCTTTTGAGTAAATTTGTGGTTTTTAGGTGCGGCTCATAGTGCGGAAAATACGGTACTTGCGCTGACTGACATACACCTATTGACTTTTCTTTGTCAGACCGGCTATCTCACCAGGCTCGGATCTCGGCCTCAGTCAATGCCATGAGGATCCTCAACACAGGCACTGAGGTGGAGGCTGCTGTTGCTGACGCTCTGGTGAGAAACATGCACAGTAACTTGCTATATGTTGGAGTCAATAAATGCTACATTTTAATTTCCTCCCTGCTTGACTTTGTACATTACAGCTCTTAGGAGACTTGAGGAGTAAGGTACAGGAGCTGATGTGTTTGTGTCAGCATGAGCATGAAACTACACGATTTATCATATCATCTTTTGCTAACAACACCGTGCTAATATCAAAGCTTCCAATGTGTCTCGCATGTTGACACGAGAGCAACAAGCCTAACCCTCCAACATTGTTGACTCTTCCTCCTCTAGCGGCGGGCGGGGCGACGGCGCTTTGAGTCGCCAGGAATGTACTCTGATGACGATGCGAACAGTGATGCCTCCAGTGCCTGCTCAGAGCGCTCATACAGCTCGCGCAACGGCGGCATGGCGCCACAATATGCACGTCAGACAGAGGATGTAGCTGAAGTTCTGAATCACTGTGCCAGCGCCAACTGGTCGGAAAGAAAAGAAGGCCTGCTTGGATTGCAGAACCTGTTGAAGAACCAGAGAACTCTAAGGTTTGTAACATGATCTGGATCATATCAACAGATGACAGTCTCTTAAACATGTGTTTGTGCCTCAGTCGTGTGGAGCTGAAGAGACTCTGTGAGATCTTCACCAGGATGTTTGCAGACCCTCACAGCAAGGTGACAGCCCTTAAAGTAGATTGTTTATGTCAAGGGTGGTAACATAAACTGATCACATTTAATTACTAATTAAAGGACAACTAACTCTGCTTTTGTGTTGCATGGCTCCTTACTTGTTTGGACTCTAACACACGCAGAGAGTAAGTGTTTGCTCTCACTCACCACTCACACTTGGAGTCACTTTATCCCAGATGTGATGAGTCGATCATGTCCTGTAAACTTGTTGCTCTCAGGTCTTCAGCATGTTCTTGGAGACTCTGGTGGACTTCATTGTCGTGCATCGGGAAGACCTGCTCGACTGGCTTTTCGTCCTGCTCACTCAGTTGCTGAAGAAAATGGGTGCCGAACTCCTGGGCTCTGTTCAAGCCAAGGTCCAGAAGGCTCTGGACGTCACATGGTTAGGATACAAACATTGGTTTGAAATGTTGGAGCAGCAAATGAATAAAGCAGATTGTTGTCTTTAGCGAGTCCTTCCCATACGAGCAGCAGTTCAACATCCTGATGCGGTTCATCGTGGATCAGACGCAAACGCCTAATCTGAAGGTGAAGGTGGCCATTTTGCGCTACATTGAGGCACTAGCCCGCCAGATGGACCCAGCTGACTTTGTCAACACTAGCGAGACCCGACTGGCTGTTTCGCGCATCATCACTTGGACTACCGAACCCAAAAGCTCTGATGTCCGGAAGGTAGGAGCGCCAATGTGTGACATTCTCAATGCCGTCCCCCTATTTCCACATTCTTCTGTTGTCACTTCTACATTCTCCTTATTTTTGTTATGTTGTATGTTTGGTTGTTGTCTTTGTTGCTTTTTTTTTTTCGCCCAATCAATTTCTTCATTTACCAAATCCCCAGACCCTTCATAACTGGGTTGGGGAGGATTTGTCATGCCGAGCCAGCACCGTGACCTCTTTGCCTGGGGAGGGCAACCTGGAGGAGAGGTGCAAGCAGGTAGAATCATCTGGCAATAGCATGACAGCCATTTACAACTGTAGCTCTGCTCCTGGTTGGTTTTATTTTTATCGGCTTTAACTGGTTTTACGTTGCTGAATGTGCTACTAGATGGTGTAATGATAGACCACTGAGACCCACACAGGTGTGACAAAACTGCAGTGTGTCCTCTCAAAGTGTGTGTGCGTGTGTTTGTTTATTCTTTCTTGCAGGCAGCCCAGGTTGTGCTCATTTCTCTGTTTGAGCTAAACACACCAGAGTTCACCATGCTTCTCGGCGCTCTACCCAAAACTTTCCAAGATGGGACCACCAAGCTGTTGCACAACCACTTGAGGAGCACAAGCGCCAACAGCGGCATCAGCATGGTAACGCATACCTTTTATATATACACTGTCCACCAAGGTGAGAAAATTAAACCACCTTGAGCCAAATGTGGTTTTGTGGTGTGTGTGTGTGTGTGTGTTGTCACCTGAAGGCATCTCCCAGTAGCTCGACGGGTCGAACAACTCCACGGCAGTCTAGCAGCCGCAGCAGCCCACTGATGTCCCCCACCACTTTCTCCCATGGCAGTCTTTCTCCGAGGTACACACAATGAAATAAAGTGAAACCCATTTTTGTCATCCATCAACCATCACATCAACACTGTGTATTTTTTATTACTCAAAATTTCCTACTTAAGCCGATGTTTACATAAATTGTCGCTTCTGTTGACATAAAATTTTAGACCTGATGGGGGAAACATACCTGCCAACTACTCCGGTTTTCCCGTAATTAGTACGGTTTTCATCAACCTATTCCGGGTTACGGTTGCAGTGATAAAAAATACGGTTTTTCATTCATTAAAAACATTTTTTTTTTTTTAAGTTTTATTCACGAAATCGCGTAACAACAATGACAATCGACATGCTTCCCGTAACTTCCTATCGAGCCATTCCGAATGCCATGCGCGAGGCTATTTATAGCACCGCTGCCAAGCACGAGGCACCTGTTGCCATTGTTTCCAAACGAGCGAACGATCATGGAATCAGCCGGAGAAAAATCGCAAACGAGTCTTAAACCGAAAAGAAAACTGCAGTCATTCCCTAAAGAATATTCAAAAGCCTATCCGGGAATAATTATCCGTTCCAAAAAGGGTGAAAACTACGAGAATTGCACCTTGTGCAGACAAGATTTTTCGATCGGACACGGAGGAATTAGCGATGTAAAAGACCACGTTGGGACAAAAAAACACAAGTCTAATGCCGTTGCTAAATTTGGATTTTAGCCACAAAAAGGTAATGACACCAATGTTATCTATTGGAATTGTTTAGTACTGTTATACTGTTCAAAGTGTTTATACTATTTATGCTTTCAAGTCCAAGTTGAAGAAATCTTGTTAAATGTTGACAGCATAACTACCAAAATACAGAAGTAGGTCCTTAATATTTTTGCAGTGCTATTTTTGTTGAAAAGTTAAAATGATTACATTAGAGATGTGATGTGCCACTTTTCAAGTGTCTGATGGCTTAAATTAATTTTCATTAATTTTTCATATTTTGAATTATTTTGAAAGGTTTACAAAAAACTACATTTGAATTGTAATTCCATGCTATTGACAGGACTATTAATTTTAATGAAGTTAGCTTACCATGTTTACAGTATGATAATTGTGATAGAAATGTGAATTTTAGGCACAGAATATTTTTTACATTTGAACAAGGCAGTAGATTATACAAGCTTGGACAGAAAGTTAATAATGACACCAATTTTTTTTTAATGGAATTGTTTAGTACTGTTTTACCATTTTTTTTTACTGTAAAAAGTGTTTATACTGTTTATACTTGCAATTAACAAATTGAAGTCTTGTGAAAGGTTGACAGGATAACTGGCATTAACTGTCAAAATAATTTCAAACTATTGAAGTTAGCTTACAGAATAAACATGTCAATCAACCCATATGATTTTTGCTGTAATATTTTTGTTTTGAAAAGTCACTGTGACTGATAGAAAAGTGATGGTTTTAGCAACATTTTAACCTGTCTGAATGCAATCAATCATTTTCCCTGGACCCTGGCTACTAGGTTTTTCTGATTTCAAAAGTTGGCAGGTATGGGGAAACATCAATCCGTTTGTCATCACGTTTTATAGTATTGCTAATGTCATCATTCACATTCGCAGTAGACTGAGCCGTTTTTCCATCCCCTTTTACACAAGGGTCCATTTTGCTAGCTCAAAGGGGACAGAGCCTTTTTCCGTCGCTGCTTATACATCAGAAGTGGAATGATCTCCCTTTTCATGAAAGACCAGCACTTTTATCGTTCACTTTTAAAACCCATCTGAAAACAAATTTGTATTCCTTGGTTTTTACCCAGCATGAGAGTTTGAACTTTTTTTATTTGATCCAGTCACCATACCAATTCAAAACATTAACAAAACAGACTCATAAAAATTGTGGAATGGAAGAAAACAATATCAACAAACAGCTGTAAGTTAATATTATGTATCTAGCAAAGGGGACACGTAAATGTGCAAGAAATGGCTATTTTCAGTTGTGCCGATCACCGCTTATGTCAGTGTGAGTAAGCCGTTCCAAAGAAGGTTCAGTTCAGTTCAGTTTATTTGGAACATGTATACGATACAATGTAATGCGTCACATATTTCCAGTTGTTTCATTACAGCACACCCAAAAAGGAGTAGGAAGAAGCTAAGCTTATTTAATCCTACCCCTTTTCATACCATAGCAATTTTATCCAATTTCCTTGTTCTCTGTAACAGAACAGTGAATAAATAAATAATATACCATAGCAAGTAAACAAATATTAAATACATGAATAATCTTTATCTAAAAAGAAAAAAAAAGTGTTTAATATGTTCATAATGATTGTTCGGTGTACTTTGTGAACACTTGTAGTTTGAAGAGTCTCTTAAACTGAATCATATTGGTGCTTTGTTTCATTTCTTTGGTTAATCCATTCCATCATTTAATTCCACATACTGATATACTAAAGGTTTTAAGTGTTATACGTGCATTAGAGATGCGCGGATAGGCAATTATTTCATCTGCAACCGCATCAGAAAGTCATCAACCATCCGCCATCCACCCGATGTAACATTTAATCAGAACCGCATCCGCCCGCACCCGCCCGTTGTTATATATCTAATATAGACGATGCAAGGCATTAGTGAGGTTATAAAGCTTTTGCATGTTAAAGAAAGGAGACTGATCCAATGCAGCACAGACATTCGCGTGCCACGCTGTCACGGCCCAGACGCACACCAGTGCGCAATCATATGGGAGCCGCGCTGAGCGCACCTCCAAGCGCGTCTCGCTGCCGGCGACGGCCGGGAATGGGCCCGACGCTCTAGCGCCATCCATTTTCAGGGCTAGTTGATTCGGCGGGTGGGTTGTTACACACTCCTTAGCGGGTTCCGACTTCCATGGCCACCGTCCTGCTGTCTATATCAACCAGGGTGAGCCCCACCCCTTTCGTGAGCGCACTGCGCGCGGAGTGACCCCTGTTACGCGCCCCCGGCAACAGGGGTGGCGGGCAGGTAAGCTGCGCGGGCGGAGCGCGCGGAGTGACCCCTGTTACGAGCCCCCGGCCACGGGAGTGGCGGGCAGGTAAGCTGCTTACCTGCTGCGCGTGACGCCGGCTGCGGCGTAGGCGGACGAGGCGGGGTGTCGGTGCGGTGGGCGCGGTGGTGACCCTGGACGTGCGTCGGGCCCTTCTCGCGGATCGCCTCAGCTACGGCTCCCGGTGGGGCCCTCTCGGGGGAAGGGGCCTCGGTCCCGGACCCCGGCGAGGCGTCCCTTCTCCGCTCCGTAAAAGTGTCCATCTCTTTTTTTTTTCTTCTTCTGTTGTGGCATATGCAGCAGGTGCCTGCTCGTTTTTCGTATGTGGGTAACAACATTTAACTATGTATATATATTTCCCAATTGGTTTAACTGCCACCCGCCTGAATCTATTTAAAATCTAATTTTTTTTTATTTCAACCGCCCGACCCGACCCGCGGATAAAATCTAATTTTTTTTTATTTCATCCGCCCGATCCGCGGATAATCCGCGGACTCCGCGGTTGTGCCCGCAAACCGCGCATCTCTAACGTGCATACAAATGTTTTAAATTAGATTTTCCTCTAAGATGATATTTATCCTCTTTTGTTGAGAAGAATTGTTGTACATTCTTGGCTAGCAGGTTATAGTTTGCTTTGTACATCATTTTAGCTGTTTGCAAATGCACCAAATTGTTAAATTTCAATATTTGTGATTCAATAAATAAAGGATTTGTATGTTCTCTATATCCAACATTATGTATTATTCTAATTGATCTTTTTTGTAACACCGTTTGTTAATGAAGCGCACATTTGTAGTTGTTTCCCATATTTCTACACAATAAGTCCGATATGTAACACTAGTGAGCAGTAGAGAATATGTTTTGCTTTATTCATTATTGACGTGTTTCTTGCTACTTTATGTTGTATATTTTTACATGAGATTTCCAGTTCATTTTATCATCTATTATTATGTTGACTTGAACAAATTCTACTGCATATCTCTCAAGATACAAGTGTCTCACTCAAATCCTAGAATAAATTCACTTCAGCTGGAACGGTTTTAGCACTGTGTGCAGTTAGCAATGAATGAAACACAATAGATTAAGTTTAATAATCAAAACAATGTTCATCTTTGTGCTATTTTCCAGGTAGATGGTTTCGTCTCTTTACTGCACTTCCAGATACTTAGCTGTGGTCTTTTTTTTTTAAAGTGGTACTCATTTATTGAAATGCACCCACTGCAGCATGCCAGAGTACGACAGTGAGAACCTGAACTCTGAGCAGATCTACAGCTCCCTGCGTGGTGTCACTGAGGCCATCCAGAACTTCAGCTACCGCAGCCAAGAAGATCCAATGGAGACGTACAGGCCAGATGAAAAACGGGACACCATGGTGAACGTAGGGATGCTTCAGAATGTTGTTCTATACTGATGAGATTCCAACAACTAATGTTTTTTTTCCCCCACAGTGTGAAGGCGGCACTCCCTTACACTTGGACCTTAGACTTCATGGAGCTATGGTGGACAACAAGACCTCATTACTATACCCGCCTTTGCAACGCTTTACTGGGCCGCGTTTCAGAGACTACAACCCTCACAACTACACAGACAACACCAGCACATTGGACAAAGGCGCCCTAAAAGAGACACGGTTTGAAGACAATGTGGAGCTGCGACTAGACGGTGCGCCACATCTG
Organism: Nerophis lumbriciformis; assembly: GCF_033978685.3. Lineage (NCBI taxonomy): Eukaryota > Metazoa > Chordata > Actinopteri > Syngnathiformes > Syngnathidae > Nerophis > Nerophis lumbriciformis. The sequence continues at coordinate 35,305,221 of NC_084575.2, forward strand.
AGCTCTGTTTTCTGGGCCAGCTTTCAAATCAAATCAAATCAACTTTATTTATAAAGCACATTTAAAATTTACCACAGGGGTAGCCAAAGTGCTGTACAATGAGCAGGTTAAAAGATAAAACGAGTACCGAGCAAACACAACACAACACAAACAGAACATGATAAAAAATAAATAATTAAAATAGAATTAATAAAAACATAAAAACAGGATCACAGCAGGTGTATTATGGGGCGCCATTGCAGGATGGATATCACTCAGTGTTAAAAGCCATGGAATAAAAGTATGTTTTTAAGAGAGATTTAAAAACAGGAAGAGAGGAGGCTTGTCTAACACTCAGGGGTAGGTCGTTCCAGAGCTTGGGAGCAGCAACGGCGAAAGCTCTGTCACCTCTAAGCTTCAGCCTTGTGTCAGGGACCGTCAACAGCAGCTGATCGGCTGATCTTAAGGATCGGGTGGGGCAGTAAGGCTGAAGGAGGTCGGAGAGATAGGTTGGCGCGAGGTTGTTTAGACATTTAAAAACAAATAAAAGGAGTTTAAAATGTATTCGGTAACGCACAGGGAGCCAGTGAAGGGACGCTAAAATAGGGGTGATGTGCTCACGTCTGCGGGTCTGTGTTAGCAGACGAGCAGCAGAGTTCTGCACGAGCTGCAGGCGGGCGAGGGAGGCCTGGCTAATGCCAACATACAGGGCATTACAGTAATCAAGACGAGTCGAGATAAAAGCGTGGATTAATTTCTCAAGATCATGTCTTGATAGAAGCGGTTTCACTTTCGCTATTTGGCGTAATTGATAAAAGCTTTTTTGAACGACGCTGCTGATTTGTTTTTCGAATTTAAAATCTGAGTCAAACTTTACCCCCAGGTTTGTGACAGAGTCGCTGAGATACGGGGTCAGAGTGCCGAGGTCAACGTTGGGGGAGGGAGAGCGACTTGGACCGAACAACATAACTTCTGTTTTGTCTTCATTTAGGCTCAGGAAGTTAGCTGAAAGCCAGACTTTGATGTCGTGCAGGCAGTCAATAAGACTTTGAACCGTGTTATTTTGTGCCATGGGAAAATAAATCTGGCAATCATCGGCATAAAAATGAAATGCAATACTGTACTTCCTAAAAATAGAACCAAGGGGGAGAAGGTAAAGCGCAAATAAAATTGGGGCAAGGATTGAGCCCTGGGGGACCCCATGTGGTAAAGGAGCTGTGGACGACATAAAACTGTCTACTTTTACACAAAAACTCCTGTCGGTTAGGTACGACCGGAACCAGTTGAGGGCGGCGCCCTTAATGCCCACACAGTTCTCAAGACGAGTGATTAAGGTGGCGTGGTCGACGGTGTCGAACGCAGCAGACAGATCTAAAAGCACCAGGACAACATATTTACCAGAATCAGTGGACAGGAGGATATCGTTAAAAACTTTTAGAAGCGCTGACTCTGTGCTGTGGAGGGCTTTAAAACCGGACTGGAACAGCTCAGTGGTACCATTATCCTCTAAGAAGGGCAGCAACTGACTGTAGACAACCTTCTCTAATATTTTGGAAATGTATGGAAGATTAGAGATAGGTCTGAAGTTAGAGAGGAGAGAGGGGTCGAGGCTGGGTTTTTTAAGTAGAGGTCGTACCACTTTAACCAACTATGCTTCCTTCCGGTCGTCCTCTGTAGGTCACCAACAAGAATGTGTTGAAAACAAGATCCAGGAACACAGAAATGTCCCAGGTACTGCAAATTGTAAATACTTTCTTGGTCTCTTAGAGATTTGTACAACAACTTGCCGTTTCTTGCAGGAGCGACTGAGCGACTTCAGCTGGTGGGGGAGCTGCTGAAGGAGCTGTCCCAAGGCCCAGTAGGTGAGCGTGGCATTGAGGAGCGACGGGCCACCATGCTGGAGCTGCTGAAGGTCGCCCGAGATGACAGTCTAGTAGTTTGGGACGAGCACTTCAAGACAATGCTGCTTCTGCTTCTGGAGATGCTGGGAGACAAAGATGTAAGGAGACGCAATGTAAGAACACGGCCACTAGAACGTTAGAGTTCACCTGTTTTCTGACTTCCCATAGTACATGATCCGTGCACTGGCCTTGAGAGTCCTGAAAGAGATCTTAAGAAACCAACCAGGCCGTTTTAAGAACTATGCCGAGCTCACCATAATGAAGATGCTGGAGGGTCATAAAGACTCACATAAGGAGGTGACACAAATGGGCTGACTGTTACAATCACATTTTTATTTTGTTGCCAATCCCATGCTCTTCCTTTCTTGGTCAAGGTGGTGCGTGCGGCAGAGGAAGCCGCATCCACACTGGCGGGCTCAATACACCCCGAGCAGTGCATCAAGGTCCTGTGTCCCATTGTGCAGACAGCTGACTACCCAATCAACTTGGCTGCCATCAAGATGCAGACAAAGGCCATCGAACGCATTGCAAAGGAACCGCTTCATCAGATGCTGCCTGACATCATTCCAGGCCTCCTGCTGGTGAGCCGGAAATTCCCAGTCAAGCTGAATATTTCAGCCACAGTGCTTCAGTGGGTCAATGCATTGTGCCACTGCAGGGCTACGACAGCAGTGAGAGCAGTGTGAGGAAGGCTAGCGTCTTCTGCTTAGTGGCCGTCTACGCTGTGATTGGCGAGGAGCTGAAGCCCTACCTTTCTCAGCTTACAGGCAGCAAGGTAACTGCACTGCTGCTTTAAAGCAGGGTCACTACGTTGTCGTCAACCTTTCTACGCTCTTCCTCCAGGGTTAAGTGTGTGACGTGCCAAAACGCGAGGGAGTGTTTTTCAGGGAGCATCATCAAGGCTTTATCTTTCAAATCTTACTTCCAACCTGATTACTGATGCGATGTGGTCTTAAATGGTGAACCAATGTGCTAAAGTTAACATGTTAATTGTGGAAATATTGCAAAAGCCACGCTATCCATCCATCCATCCATCTTCTTCCGCTTATCCGAGGTCGGGTCGCGGGGGCAGCAGCTTAAGCAGGGAAGCCCAGACTTCCCTCTCCCCAGCCACTTCGTCCAGCTCCTCCCGGGGGATCCCGAGGCGTTCCCAGGCCAGCCGGGAGAGATAGTCTTCCCAGCGTGTCCTGGGTCTTCCCCGTGGCCTCCTACTGGTCGGACGTGCCCGAAACACCTTCCTAGGAAGGCGTTCGGGTGGCATCCTGACCAGATGCCCGAACCACCTCATCTGGCTCCTCTCGATGTGGAGGAGCAGCGGCTTTACTTTGAGCTCCCCCCGAATGACAGAGCTTCTCACCCTATCTCTAAGGGAGAGCCCCGCCACTCGGCGGAGGAAACTCATTTGGGCCGCTTGTACCCGTGATCTTGTCCTTTCGGTCATGACCCAAAGCTCATGACCATAGGTGAGGATGGGAACGTAGATTGACCGGTAAATCGAGAGCTTTGCCTTCGGGCTCAGCTCCTTCTTCACCACAACGGATCGATACAGCGTCCGCATTACTGAAGACGCCGCACCGATCCGCCTGTCGATCTCACGATCCACTCTTCCCCCACTCGTGAACAAGACTCCGAGGTACTTGAACTCCTCCACTTGGGGCAAGATCTCCTCCCCAACCCGGAGATGGCACTCCACCCTTTTCCGGGAGAGAACCATGGACTCGGACTTAGAGGTGCTGATTCTCATCCCAGTCGCTTCACACTCGGCTGCGAACCGATCCAGTGAGAGCTGAAGATCTTGGCCGGAGGAAGCCATCAGGACCACATCATCTGCAAATAGCAGAGACCTAATCCTGCAGCCACCAAACCAGATACCCTCAACGCCCTGACTGCGCCTAGAAATTCTGTCCATAAAGATTATGAACAGAATGGGTGACAAAGGGCAGCCTTGGCGGAGTCCAACCCACACTGGAAACGTGTCCGACTTACTGCCGGCAATGCGGACCAAGCTCTGACACTGATCATACAGGGAGCGAACTGCCACAATAAGACAGTCCGCTACCCCATACTCTCTGAGCACTCCCCACAGGACTTCCCGGGGTACACGGTCGAATGCCTTCTCCAAGTCCACAAAGCACATGTAGACTGGTTGGGCAAACTCCCATGCACCCTCAAGGACCCTGCCCAGAGTATAGAGCTGGTCCACAGTTCCACGACTAGGACGAAAACCACACTGTTCCTCCTGAATCCGAGGTTCGACTATCCGCCACGCTAGTGAACCTTAAATCACAATTAATAAAACCTATCTCGAGTTGGCTTAGTTCACTCTCAACTACTCCTCAATTTTTGGTGGCCTTCATCCTCATTGTAGCGAAGTGTGGCCAAATAACTGACAGGGAATCATTTTGTGTACAAACTGCTCATCTTGTAGTGTCAGTACTGTGTTTAAGTTTTCCTCCATGACGCTTCTGTGTAGCCTGGACGGGACAGTGTCATGTGGCTTCTTCAGCCTTCACGCTTTGTGCCACCTGGCTGTCAATGGTGTGTTGAAGGGGATGGTGTATATTAGGCAAAAGGGAATTACAGTGGGGAATAACAAATAACCAAAATACCCAACACTGCAGTTTTAAGTCTGTTGGAAGCTAAAAGTCGGCCTCAAATATTTTCCGATCATTCGCCCAGCTTTAATTGGACAGCAAAAGACAGGCTCATCTCAGTTGCGTTCTTTAACTGTCTTGTTTCCTCCTATAGATGAAGCTGCTCAACTTGTACATCAAGAGGGCCCAGACCACCACCAGCAATAGCAGCAGCTCCTCTGACATCTCTTCCTACTAACTCTCTATAACACCTGCTCTGACATTATCATCAGCTTCTTCCATTCAAACCTTTTGCTTACCTTGCAGTGAAAATCTGCCATCTTGAAAGCAAAACACCATCCTTGACTCCTTTTTATATTGGGCTGCTAGATGATGGCGAGGTCATGTGCCTAAACAAAGTCTTTCCTTCGCTCGCACATCATCATCATCAAACAGTGTTCATGCCCACAAGCTTACAGCATTTTCTTTATCAAAAGTAATGAGCTGAATAACAACTACTGCACTCTGCTGCAGCCTTTCTGGACCGTGAAAGAAAGTCTTCTCAAATGTCACTTTGCAGCAGATAATCCTTTGGCTGGCCAATGATTTGAAGCTCAACACATTTTTTTATTGGTTTCACCCTATTGTTTCTTTGTTTGAAGAAAGTAAGACAATCAATGTGGAACATTGGAATATTTTGAAGAAGAAGCTGCATTCCATTCTTCTTGACAAAACATGAAACTGAATGTATTCCACATTCATGAAAAGAGAAACTACAAACAAGTACACAAATATGACGTACTTTCTGTCAGAGAAGATTAGAGTACGCACCTATGAATTTGTAGGTGAGTACAATCAATGAAGTCCAACATTTTGAATGTTAGTGGACAAACATCAAGAGCTTCATCCTGAGCTCTTCATCAGTACAGTCCAGTTACGAGTGAACCACTAAGTGAAGACTACTGTCAACATTTCCTGTCTTATACCCAATATAATGAGAAGAAACTGTTGCAAAAATGTGTAAAGTATGAGACCTAAAAATGTGAACGATTAAGACGATCACCAGCTGCACCAGAGAAGCTTCTGGCGAGAATGTCTTTGCTCTCTGTCTCACATGGAAAACTCTGTCAGTACACTTCACTATGTACAGGTAAAAGCCAGTAAATTAGAATATTTTGAAAAACTTGATTTATTTCAGTAATTGCATTCAAAAGGTGTAACTTGTACATTATATTTATTCATTGCACACAGACTGATGCATTCAAATGTTTATTTCATTTAATTTTGATGATTTGAAGTGGCAACAAATGAAAATCCAAAATTCCGTGTGTCACAAAATTAGAATATTACTTAAGGCTAATACAAAAAAGGGATTTTTAGAAATGTTGGCCAACTGAAAAGTATGAAAATGAAAAATATGAGCATGTACAATACTCAATACTTGGTTGGAGCTCCTTTTGCCTCAATTACTGCGTTAATGCGGCGTGGCATGGAGTCGATGAGTTTCTGGCACTGCTCAGGTGTTATGAGAGCCCAGGTTGCTCTGATAGTGGCCTTCAACTCTTCTGCGTTTTTGGGTCTGGCATTCTGCATCTTCCTTTTCACAATACCCCACAGATTTTCTATGGGGCTAAGGTCAGGGGAGTTGGCGGGCCAATTTAGAACAGAAATACCATGGTCCGTAAACCAGGCACGGGTAGATTTTGCGCTGTGTGCAGGCGCCAAGTCCTGTTGGAACTTGAAATCTCCATCTCCATAGAGCAGGTCAGCAGCAGGAAGCATGAAGTGCTCTAAAACTTGCTGGTAGACGGCTGCGTTGACCCTGGATCTCAGGAAACAGAGTGGACCGACACCAGCAGATGACATGGCACCCCAAACCATCACTGATGGTGGAAACTTTACACTAGACTTCAGGCAACGTGGATCCTGTGCCTCTCCTGTCTTCCTCCAGACTCTGGGACCTCGATTTCCAAAGGAAATGCAAAATTTGCATGGTTGGGTGATGGTTTGGGGTGCCATGTCATCTGCTGGTGTCGGTCCACTCTGTTTCCTGAGATCCAGGGTCAACGCAGCCGTCTACCAGCAAGTTTTAGAGCACTTCATGCTTCCTGCTGCTGACCTGCTCTATGGAGATGGAGATTTCAAGTTCCAACAGGACTTGGCGCCTGCACACAGCGCAAAATCTACCCGTGCCTGGTTTACGGACCATGGTATTTCTGTTCTAAATTGGCCCGCCAACTCCCCTGACCTTAGCCCCATAGAAAATCTGTGGGGTATTGTGAAAAGGAAGATGCAGAATGCCAGACCCAAAAACGCAGAAGAGTTGAAGGCCACTATCAGAGCAACCTGGGCTCTCATAACACCTGAGCAGTGGCAGAAACTCATCGACTCCATGCCACGCCGCATTAACGCAGTAATTGAGGCAAAAGGAGCTCCAACCAAGTATTGAGTATTGTACATGCTCATATTTTTCATTTTCATACTTTTCAGTTGGCCAACATTTCTAAAAATCCCTTTTTTGTATTAGCCTTAAGTAATATTCTAATTTTGTGACACACGGAATTTTGGATTTTCATTTGTTGCCACTTCAAATCATCAAAATTAAATGAAATAAACATTTGAATGCATCAGTCTGTGTGCAATGAATAAATATAATGTACAAGTTACACCTTTTGAATGCAATTACTGAAATAAATCAAGTTTTTCAAAATATTCTAATTTACTGGCTTTTATCTGTACTCTGCATACTTGGTTCCTGAAGGCGCACGCTAGTATTTTCTCAAGCACTCTTGACTGAAAATGACAACGGCAATATTATCCGCTTCCTCTTTCTTCTTCTCTCCTTTTATAATTGTGACTTGCATTTACTGGAGTTTGAGTCCCTCCCCTCCGCTGCGTAAAATTCCTTTTGATTGAGGGTGTCGAGACACACACTTCTTCTCAGAGTCAAAGCATGTTTGCACTCAAGATGCTCAGTCTTAGTATGGAAGTGTGCGAGTTGAGAGACAGCCCTTATTTACAATTCCTGTCACAGGTTATAATCCTGTGTTTGGCTTGACCTTTAACCACTTGTCACTGCTGAATAGCCAGCCACCTATTTTAGAATCATCAATAAAGTAACTCTGAAATTGTGGTATTTTAGAATGACATGTTAGACTCATGGTCTCACTTTTAGTAGCAAGCAATCACAGCATTTTGTACATTTGTCAATGTTTGAAATGTGCCTCATATATCTGCTTTAGACAGGACCGACCTCTGCACCTTCCATTGTCTTCCCAACCTGAGCCTGTTCAAACCTAGCAACGGGCTGAATGTTGAGCATCCCACATCTTCAACGTGTGCCTTTAGTTGAACATGACTGTTTCCTACGCCCTACTAAGTCCAATTTAGAAC